>NW_027532679.1:7450050-7630266 GCF_008692635.1 Crocuta crocuta | reverse complement strand
AATGAGAAAGAATGAAATCTGGTCATGTGTAGCAACATGGATGGACCTTGAGGGTGTTAGGCTGAATGAAATAAGTCAGGCAGAGAAGGACAAATACCATATATTTGCACGTATAGGAGGATTAGGAGAAACTTAACGGAGAACCGTAAGGGAGAAGAAGGGGGAAAATGGTGGGGGAGAGGGAGAGAGGTAAACCATGAGAGACCCTTGAATGCTGAGAACAAACTGAGGACTGATGGGTGTGGGGGGAGAAGGGGGAGATAGGCATGGAGAAGGGCACTTGTGGGGATGAGCACTGGGTGTTATATGGAAACCAACTTAACAATAAACTATTTGTAAAAAAATAAATAAATAAATTTTTAAATAAATAAAACTTTCTATTCCGGCAGGGCCATGTTTACTATCCTTTATTTAACATTTAAAACTCCTTAAAACTGGGTCTAATATGAACCTACTTTCATCAGTCTGAATTTATGACTGCTGCTCTGTGCAGAGTAATTTTTGCTCTGCACCTCTATGTGTGCCATTTCATCTGCCAGGAATGCATTTCTTACCCTCCATTTCCATTTGCCTGGGATGCATTTTTTTACCCGCCATTTCCATTATAGACTTTCTGGTTCTTTTTTTACAGCTCAGCTGAAATGTTAACATCATCTGTATTTTGCTAACCCTTCTGACCCAGTACTAATACCTTTTTCCCTTGTGCTCCTCTAATGCCTAGTTATTTCAGAAACTATCTTTGACACTTATGCTTCCTTTTAGTGTAGAGATTTATATACCTGATTTTATATATTGAGGTATTCATTTCTTGCAAATTTTAATGTTTCTGAAATTGAGATATCCAAAAAGTTCTATGCATATTTAATGATTTTCTTGTTTTCCATAAAGCTATTACTTTGATTTAAATTATATAGATGGTGTCTTATGTTGAATGAATATAGTCTGTACCTTGTATCCCTTTGCTGTAATATAAGTTTCTTGGGTGGTGAGGACCATGTCTTGCACAATTCTCTATTTTCCACAGCTCCTTGCACATAATAGATAATCAATAAATGCTCTTAAAAGGAATGGAATACATAAAATGATATAAAAAGGAAAGATACAATATACTCTTCCTTGGGCTGTGTGTGAAATGAGATCTTGCACTTCAAAGGTTGTCTGGGAGTTCAAAGCATAAGTCCTCCAGCGGTTGTATCATTCATGCCTATTGTACACCTGTCATAGGTTACTGCTAGAGAAATGAGATACATTGTCTCTCATGAGGCTTTGAGATGATCTGCTTATTTTTTTCTCTCATATCCAGCTACTGCATTAATTTTTATGCCAGACTGCTTAAGTAGGCAATAGTACATTTTGCCTTGCTTTGTTTTATTTCAGTAATCTTGCTCAGCCAGCGGGAAGGCCTATTAGTAGCTTTCTTGGAATCTATTTACAACAAATTCTTTCTATTTACTGAGTATAATACTTTGCCCAAAGCCATCCAAACAGTTTTGGATCCTTCTTCCTGGCCCTAAATTGGAAGAAGCATCAATTTGAAACAGCTTCAAATCGATTTCCAATTATTTCTGTGCTTAAAGCATTGAGAGATTCACCTGGAAAGTTTAATATTCCTCTGTTTTGTACTTTAAGATTTTCCTCTATTTTTAAAGCCCTTAAATGTTCTAGAAATTATCTTCACTTGATCTTTGAACCAAAGCATCTCTTTATTATTTCTCTTTCCCTCCTTGGATTATTACTCTTATTTTTGAAGAATTGCCCATGCAATGACTTTCTATTTTGATCATGCTTTTCTAATCTCTATCTAGTTAATGAGAACAATTATGAAAGTTAATATTTTATGGTTAGCCTTTGTCATGTACTATGGGAAGCATTTTATGTGAATTATTTTATTTAATCTTTATAGTAAACCTGTGAGCAAGAAGTATTATTATTCTTGTCAAAAGTAAACCCGAAATATCACTTCTTAAAATCCTCTAATAACTGGGGCCCCTGGGTGGCTCAGTCGGTTAAGCGTCCGACTTTCGCTTAGGTCATGATCTCGCGGTTCGTGGGTTCGAGCCCNAAAAAAAAAAAAAAACATTAAAAAAAATCCTCTAATAACTTATTATTATCTCAAAGTCCTTGTTATGAATGAAAAGGCTTTCATGGCCTGTTCCCCAGTTTATCTCCTAACACTCTTCATTTCTCTGTTCTAGCTAGTCTCATAGCCTCAGGCATAGTCTTGCCTCAGGGCCTTTGTACTTGCCACTCATGGAGCACTCTTTCCTTCCATAGATATCGACATGACTTGTTTTCTAAATTCCTTCAATTTATCACCAAGATCATCTTCTTGGTGACATCTTACTCGACTCTATCTAAAATATCTAACATATACCTAAGACCTCTCTAATAGTTCATATCCCATTCTCCTCTTTTTAAAAACTTTTCTTTCTACATTTGTCCTTTCGTTGCTTCCTTCACTTAAAAGTATGAAGACAGGGCCTGTAGCCTTGCCTGGTGACTTCTGCATTCCCAAAACCTATAATGGTGTCTGACACATAACAGACAAACATATTTGTTGAATGAATAAATGTATGAATCAGAGATGTTAAGTAACTTAACATCTTTTAACTAGTAATTTGTGGAGCTAGGATTTACACAAACAATTTTATTTTTTCACATTTAACTTTTGAATATATTTCAGGAATTTATTATATAAAACATGGGAGGTTGCCTGTATCTTCTTTGTAAGTAATTCATCTATATTATATTGTTTGACAAAGTAGACCAAGACTCTCTGTTCAGAGTGGATGAGGCAGGTTCCTAAATGTCTTTCAGAAGGATTGTTAGATACATAATGCATATGAGTTGTCTTCTCTGAAATTATTTTTTAATTGAAATGTGACCATAATCTTGTCATTTCTGAACTGCCAAATTATACTGCAGTCTGTTGATCAAGATTGATTCTGAGCATGTGGGACACAATTTAAACAAGAAAGAATCTTGTTTGTTGTTTGTAATGTGAGGGCTAATGCACCAGAAACAGATTGCATGGACGTTAAACTTCTGTCCACACATCTATGTTCATTAACCCAAACAGTAAATATTTGCCTTAATGATTGATTTTGCTGAAGGGTTACTGTCATGGTTCCCATTTTTTTTGGTATTGTTGTTCTTGTCTTTTTTTTTTTTTTTTTAAGAACTTTGACTTGAATATAAATACTGGCAAAGAGATTATACTCTTTTACTACACATTTTGGGAGACTGGTATAGTAATATGTTTCTGGAACAGAATATAGGGTGTAATCAGTCTGCTAATAGGAACAGAAAGTCATTTCTTAAAATGATCCTACAGCCACCTTGCTAATGTCGAGGATGATTTGAGCTGACTGATTTGATTGCTGCTTTCTTCCTACAAGAGGTCTCAATGCATGAAATAACTTACATGTGTAATTTAGGTTTCCATGATTTCTAGCAACCTAATGGTGCACAGAAAGCTGAAATAAAATTCCCACTTTTCCCCAGATAGAATATACACATCTAAACATCTGTCTTATAGAGACAGAAGGATATTATAGTTGATGGGAAGATGATAGCTTAATGTTTGTTTGGTGGTTTGATTTTCTAATAGATTATTTGAAAATTGTCCAACTAGTGCTGTGGGGACCCATTAACATCTTTGTAAATAGCTTTAGTTTATAAAAGGTTAGGAGAGTAGGAGAGGCAGCTTAGCCTGGTATTGCAGACAATACTTCCTATACTATACTGATACATTACTCTAGTAAAATTTTTTACTCCCAGACAAGTATCTGAATGATTTACATTTGAATCACAGCTCTGTAATTCAACAACACTGTAAAATACCATTTATTTATTCAATTTAGCAAATTTTCATATATCATAGTCCCTGATTCTCTTTGATTCTCTCCCTTTACTTCCTGTCTTATGAAGCTCCAGACCATGTGGTTTTCAAAGCATCCCCTTTCCTCCATTCAGAATTACTATACCTATTCTCCAAATTGAGAATGATAAAATCTTGGGGACTGGGCTTACCAAGAAAGTTCCCTTTGAAAGAGACCAGAAAAGAAGGAAGGGAAATAGGATGAGCACAAAAGACTGAATTCATTTTTTAAAGTTTATTTATTTATTTTGAGAGAGAGAGAAAGAGAGAGAGCACACTGACGGGGCAGTGAGAGGGAGGGAGGGAGGGAGAGAGGGAGGGAGGGGGAGAGAGAGCGAGCGAGCGAGAGAGAATCACAAGGAGCTCCACACTATCACCATGAAGCCCAAAGTGGGACTCAAACTCATGAACTGTGAGATAATGACCTGGGCCAAAATCAAGAATCGGTCACTTAACCAGCTGAGCCACCCAGGTGCCCTAAGACTGAATTTGTTATAATGAGAGGTGACATAAGAAGTCTTGATCAGTCAAAGGTTTAATTTCTCTTATCCCCATCAGAATAATTTTAACCTAGGGTCAGGCCTATTAATATTAATAGCTCCATAATGGTCAGGCAGCATGCCTGTAACTCATAGTGTGTTCGTGAGTGATTCAGTGAAAATAGGCAATTGGAAAGGTATAATTTTGACTTTCACACATGAGAGCCAAGATATTACAACAATAATTAATTTGTTTAGTCACTCTGAAAGTAAAATTTAAAGTTTGCCTTGTGTGTCAACTTTATATTGAAAACAAAGTTGGGATGATGGAAGTTTTTCTTTCTTTCTTTGGAGCATGTCCATCCTCCTTTCTATTATTGCCAAGCTCCTGAAAGACAGTTCATATGGGATTTTTTAACAAGTGGACTTCTTTTCTAACTTGGTGAGCTGAGCTGGATGATTTATAAGAAACACTGAAGTTTCTTTTTACCTTTCTTTCTAGAGTGTTGAGCTAGTTATAAAAGGTTAACTTCTTCTTTATTAGTCTCTAAAGGTCTCTAAAGCCTGCCTGATCCATCTTGGTTCTCACTATATATTTACAGATACATACCGAGTGCCTATTATGTTCCAACCACTGCATTAGGTTAAGGTTATATCCATGATGTGTCTGTGCCAGGATTTTGCTTTTAGACTCAGAACCACACTCAGAACCAGTGTTCAGCAGAATATACCCTGCTCACACCAAACCTGATAAAATATGCTTGTCTAAGTCTTTATCTTCAAAATTCTCCTAAGAGCAGAGAAATGGTAACTAAAGGGCTAATCCTTCTTCCCTCCATCCCTTCAGCTTATAGTATCTTCATGTGTTAAAAAGTTTCTGTAATGTTCTTTGTTTCTAGGGTGGATGTTAAATCTCATGTCTATATTTATTTTTCTTTTGTGAATGTGTATTACTTTTTTTCATTGCAAATGCAAGATTCCTGACAAGTTTTTTTTTCTTTTTTTCCTAATTTTGGGCAAAGAGCATGAGGGCGTTTTTAAGGGTGGTGGTGGAACACAAAATCATAACTTATATGAAGATTTACTTGCACAGTGAGAACAGTCTGTTTCTGGTAGTCTTATTTGGGTACCTTCAGGAGTCGATCCTATGACAAAGACTCAAGTGCAAATAAACATGAGTAGGGAAGTAGGGAAGAGACATGGAGACAGTGAGGTAGCCAGCGCAGGAAGCACTATCAAGGCAGCCACTGCTACTGGTGACCAGATCTTAACACCTCGGGAAATTCTGAAAAATGGTGTAAAGCACATATTTTGCCTGTGGGGTTAGCAAGCTGTGCATTCATATAGCAATTCCATTCAGCCATTGGTTTAGGCTGCTCCCTGGGATACAGGCATTAATTCCCTGGCACTTAAGCCTGCTGGATATAGACATGGCAGCCTTTCAAGGCATCAGAGACTTTTGGGTCAAAAGGTGCAATACTGGCAGTTGGTATTTGTGCAGGACCAAATTGAAGTAACAAGACCCAAAGGATATGGGCTGGGAACCAGCAGCATCTGCTAAAGACTGATAGTCCACAGTTTTTATTTTCATGATTCCCAGTTATTTGGCACATGGAAAACATTTAGCCCATATTTCTTGGCTTATTTTAAGGACTCAAAAGTTTACTTCTTATTCTTTTTAGTAAATAAAATTTCAGCATCAGAAAATATCTTTTGACATGATTAATCTTCATATCTAAAAACCTAATTTATCATCAATAACAGGATTATTTCAAAACTAGTCTTATCAAGTAATACTTCAGGGTTTTGTGTATTTGATCAAAACTATTTCAGTAAGGTCTGTTGTAAACTGGCAATTTTTGATTGAGATTTCATTATATGTTTTTAACATTTAGACTAGATATAAACACCAGCCTGTAGAATTATAAAATGTTAGAGATAAAAATAATCCTACAGATTATATAATCAGGCTGCTTGCCACCCAGTAGCTACTTAGCAGATGAGGAAACTAAGGTTTAGTGAGAACCACTTGCTTAAAGTTGTGGAAATAGTCTCTTCTTTTTATATACCTATGTAAAACTAGAGAGAACTCTGGGTCTATGGTAAAATGTTCTATTATTCTGGGACTGAGGATTAGATTGTAAACTTTGAGAACTAATATAGGGTTCTCTACACCTAGAGTTGTTGGCTAGTATCTTTGAAGTTAAGCTACTTGTTCCTGGGGTTCCTTTTCTTCTTGAGGCAGAGGTACCTCATTGATAGGGCTTCCTTATCCTGATGCCTCATGCATATTGTTCAGGTGGTGCACTTACTGTTTTTTTCAACATGGGCTTTACTTTTATCATCTGCATCCTAACTGAAACCAGTCTACTGGTCCCATTTTACACTGAACACTCTGCTTTGATGCCTGGGTCTGGATTAATTTTACTTCCAGAGTGAAGTCCCTGGATTGACTTCACTTATAAAGACTCAATTATAAAGATTCACTTATAATTTCAATTATAAAGATTTTTTAAATTATTATTGAGAGAAATAAAGTATAAATGCAACTGGGAATACTTTAAATTCTACTAATCTGATTCCTATTAAATATTTAAAATTCATAATAAAGCAACATAGATTGAATACCTAGACATTCAAATATGGATTTTCTTTTAATTTTTCTAATTGTTCCATGCTTCTCAGCATTGAGGCTCTTGAGCCTATGAAAATTTTCTTGGAATTCTTAAAGTCTACAAGAATTATTAATTAAAAAACTTTCCTTAGATGATTATGAATTTTTAACTTGTTAAGACAAAATCTCTTTTTTTGTTCTGGTAGAGATGACTAAATTAAAAGGTATTCTCAAATAACTACAGTAATCCAAAAATTGAAAGATGAACAAAAAGAATCTTGACAGCATAGAAATTAAGAAACCCATTTCCAGATTATTCTGAAATCAAAGAGAAGGTAACAAACATTGCAACTTTTTACAAAGCAATGAAATGAGGCATATCGTACCTAAACCTACAGGTTATAGTAAATGCTGCTATAGTCAGAGTCCTAATGCATATAAGACAAGGCAAAAATGAAGGGATTTAGAAGTTAGAACAGCAATATCAAAAACCTCAAAATAACCAAGAAAGCAGGAAGAAGGAAATAGAGATTAAAGATGTTATTTATGAATAAGAAAACAGAAATTTAAAAAAATACTACAGAACTTAAATAAATATGAATCTGGCTCTTTGGAACTGTGAATTACCATTAAAACTGGTAAATCCTTTAGATTCTATTATGAAATATGGTCGACTAAAAATTCTGAAAATGACCAAAGAGTAGCACATACATATGTGTTGAATCATGAATTGATAGAGAGGGAACTGTGTGCTGGGCATTGTACTGAGCACCTTATTTTATTTAATCTTCACTAAAACCTTTGAGATGGGCATTTCTTAATCCTCATTTTATATGTGAAGAATATGAGGCTTAGAGAGATCAGAAGGAGTAAGTAATATGTGCAAGACTGCATAGCTGGAATCAAACCCAGGCATTTTAACTCAAATGTCTTCTTTCCTAACCAACAGTTGGAGATGGTGGTTCATATTTTCTTTGTTGTAGTTCTAATAGGAAACCCCAGTGTGGGTTCTATATATCTCCTTTCTAAGAATTCTGTGCAGTACAAAGTACTTTTTAGTTAAAGAATTTTTCCAGGAAAATTTCTACTGGATGGCATCAAACTTTTAAAAAGTTTGTTGTTGCAAATGTATAGAAGAATTTTTTTGGGTAATCATCTGGAAGCATAGAGAAACGAATATCTTAATGGGGTGGTGAACCTGAGCTTTTTTGGTCTCAATGGTCTATGGTGCCTATGGTTAACAGGAGGAATTTGGTAGAGAGGACTCTATGTTAAAAGACATCGTCAGATAACTACAGTAATCCAAAAATCAACAGATGACCAAAGAATCTTGATTACATGCAAAATCTGGCCATGGCTCTGGAGGGATATTAACAACTGGTGGGGATTTGACTAACATGAATTTTTCAATATTGGATTTCTTCCCCTACTGAGCAGTCTTTTAGGCCTACAGAATAGACTAAGATTTAGTGAGAGAAAAAAATAATCCCATGGCCATGGATGAGAGTTTCAACTAGAAAGACTTTTTCCTAAAACCATATTATTTTTCTCTTCACAGTTAATCTGCCCATTGCCTTGAACATGGACAGTTTACAAATCTATTCAATTGTCTGCTTTTTTTCTTGTTAATGCAGACCATGCAAATGATATCTAAATCTAAATTCTATTAACACCACAAATAAAAATGATAAACTCTGTCAGCACAGCATATAAGTCCTTTCAGGGGAAGGTATTGTACTTTAAATTATGCAGACCTAAATTCCTAATATTTAAATAAGAATATTCTTCTTGGTTCCAGCATTTCAGAATACTTTTTAATAAAAGAAAGGGTGTTACAATATAGAAGTAAAGTAAAATAATTTTGGAAGGTATATAGGATCTATTCCTTGGTCAACTGTCTGTGACCAACTGGCTCAATGAAGGGAAGGGTCCAATGGAACACCATGGAAGGTGGTAAAACACTTAGAGCAAATAGTAAAAGCAATCAGTTACTAATAGGGTAGGAAATAGCATGCGTGTTGAGTCAAACATCTGATTGAGTAATTATTGAGTTAACAAAAAGTATTTAAGAAACTATTTTAGAGACAGATTTTCACTGTAACTTAAGTTATTTATGTCAAATACCTGTCTTGATTTTCCTTATATACTTGAAGTGCCTGGCAACTACTGGCACATAGTAGGTTCTCAAATATTTGCTTGAAGGAAGAAAAATATACTAGTGAGATGTGTTAATGCAGAGCAAACATTTTAGAGCTAAGGCAGAAAGGATTTTCTCTATTTGTTGGTATCTGCTGAGAACCAAAGCATAGAATAAAAGTAGTTGGTTTTTTTCCTCAGGACTCTTGAGTGGCTGTATGGAAAGGCACAGATGTAATCATGGGTTAGAAATTCTTTACAACAGTAATGAATCCAATAAAATTAGACTATTAAAAGAGATTCAATTCTAAAGTATTACAGTGGAGTTTGTTAAGTTAATTAAATTATATAAGTCTAATCTTTTTTAAGTTAGTGACAAAAAGCTTCCTTTTTTGACATTGTCTTGGAAATCATTTAGACCACCATGACACTGATAGGCTATGGAAGTATTTTTTTCAGTCCTGAGGACATTTATATCTAGGTTCTGTTTAGTGGATTATAGATTTTTTTTAAGGACAAGTAAATGTTCCTCTTAATTTTTTTGCATTATGCAAAAATCAAATCACCTGGGCATTAATTATTAGAGATTCACTTCAGTTATAACGCTAAAGTTGTGCCATGGAAAAAGAATAGGTTGAGAGTGGGAGTGACTAAAGTTTTTGAATCTTAAATGTCACATTGCAGATGATTATTAATTCGAAATATTTTCAGCTGAGTTCTCCATAATCAGAGTTTATCCAACTATTGACTATATTTGAAAGCTAAGTAATTAAAAGGAAGAAGTCAACATCACAAGTTAAATTTACCTAAAAGTCATGATTATTTTGGATCAAGTCAATGGCTTCTGTGACTTCCTGGGATATAACTTTTGAATCACACAGTCATGTACTTATTGACTTGCTAGACCTTTTCACTTTTCAAGTAAGTGTATTTTCTAACAAACTTCGGATATAGATAGGATTAGTTTTAGGTGATATTACTGGAATATTTTGTCCTTGAAAGGAAATCTTAGCCAAAAAACAGCAATTCAACATTTGACTTATTTGACCTTAAAAATGGTATTTCAATGAGTGATTTTTAAGGCTTTAAATAGGAAACATTGTTTTTGCACATTTATAATTTATAATTTAAAGCACAGTTGAAAGGACTGGGATAAAGTACCAGAGGACAAAATCCACATTTAATAAATTGCTTGAAGTTTTACTATGCATGTTGGTATCTACATAATTTGCTTTCAGTGACTATAATCTTTTCAGAGGGTCCAATGGATGGGTTTTAACTTTAACATTAATGAAGATAGTTTGGAGAAAATAGTCCAGGGAATTATGCTTTTTAGCCTCTTCAAGCAAAATCCAAGAATCTTTGCTTTGACTGATCCACATATTTAAAGAGTTTGCTTAATGAAGGGTTATGCCAGGACCATCATAAGCTAAATCTGAAGACCAACTAAGGCTTGGTGAAAGGAAATCTTTTTACCAAAATTGATGTCCTAGGTGATGCTGAGACTGCTGGTCGAAGGACCAAACTTTAAGAGCCACTGGTCTAGCCTATTTTTCTGGATAGAAATGGATTCCTGCATAGAGTACAAAGTGTTATGATTTATCCAACTGCTTCCCCTGTTGGTGGCCCTCTATTTTTTCTTATTTTTCTTGTTCATATAACACAAAGATTTTTATTTCTATAGGATAGATTCCCAAATTGAGATTAGTGGGTCAAAGTTGGTGTTTACAATTTTAACAGCTATTGCCTGATTAATTTCCAAAAGGGGCCATTATTACTTATTACTAATTATTACATATCAGAGATTATATATCCCCGTTTCCTCATCAGCACTGTATTGTCACCATATTATTCTGTATGACATGAGTGAAAAAATGGCATCTCATTGTTGTAACTTACATTGCCTTAAGCCCCAAGAGGTTAAGAGAATTCTTGTATATTTATTAACCATTAGGATTTCCTCTGTGTCCATTGTCCCTTTACTTTCCTCTAATTATTTCTAGAGATTTTTAAAATATAAGGAATATTAACCCTTAATATGGCATGCATTGAAAATATTTCCCTCAGTCTCTCCCTTCACTTTTAACTCGTTTATGATATGACTGGGCATGAAAAATGCGTAATTTTTATGTAATGAAATATTACATAGGTAGGGCCTTTAGGTCTTCTATCTTTTTAAAGAGAATCTTGTATAATGCAAGGTTATTCAAATATTCTTCTAAAGTTTCTTATGTTTTCATATTTTATATTTTGCATCTAAATTATTATTGTACCTGGAATTAATTTTAAAATATCATGTGAAGTTGGGCTATAGTGGCAGTCCTCTTCCCATTTCAGGAACTGGGGGCATTTTTCCCTTCTGTGTAATTCTTTCTAGGCTTTCCACATCACTAGGTCCATGTGCAGCAAGTAAACAGGCATTGTGGAAGAGGAGCCCAGGCATCTGCTTGCTAATTTCCCTCACTACCAAGAAACCTGAGTTATTACCAGAGACTTCAAATATAGGTAAGACCTAACCCTTGGGTCCAGCCCCTTAGCTTAGGACAGACATAAGAGAAAATAGTTTCTAGTTGGTTCTTGGTCTCTAAAGACACCTTAGAAGTGTTCTATGTCCTGTGTCCCATGCTTCCCATCCAAACATGGTAACACTTAGAAAGGATATTTGGAGCAAATTAAGAAGTCCATGTTCAAGTTTTCCTAACTCTGAATACAAACATTACACAATTAATACAAGTTTATACTCACTGGGGACATATTAGTAAATAGAGATAGCAAAAAGAAAACAGGACAAATCACCCACATTTCCACCACACAAACACTTCTAGCCTCTGGGTGTATATTTTTTTCAGATTATATAAATAAATAACAGACAAGTAAGTAGATCAATTTAAAAATATTACTCTCCATGCTATTTTTAATATTCTCCCCTACCTTTTGGACATTTGGATTGCTGCCAATTCTTTGATGTCCTATGTACATTGAGATAAGCATCACTTTTGTTACGCTTTTGGAAGATTTACTATTATTTCTTTAGTACAATTTCCTAGAATGGTAGTTGCCTGATCAAGGTATATATTCATATTTAAAATGTTTCCAAATTGTCCTCCAGGAAAATTCTAAAGTTTATACTTCTACCAGCCACGCATGAGAATGCCCATCAGTTCATAGCTTTGCAGAAAAAAAGTTGGTGTGACTAAATGCAAACCCCATTTCTCTTTTAAAAACACTACTTATTCCTTCTATAGTAGATATTTTATTATTTGGATGCTCAGGCGTGATTTTCTTTTTATGGGTAAAAAGGTATTATAGTTTCCTGCTCTTAGGAGTATGTTTCACATTGGCGTGAACTACTTCCCCTTTCTCTGGGACTGGATGCATGTGAACACATCAAAATATATTATATTCTCATCTTCTAAGACTAAGCAAGTGACCCAAACTGCGTTTGTATCAATTTTGGCAAGTTGCTGCAATGAGAGAAAAGAAGTTCTCTCTTTCAATCCTCACTGGCTCTTCATCTGTCTTTTCCTAGGATTTTGAAAACCACAAAGAAAATGAGAGCAGAGAAAAGGAGGGACAGATGCAAAATGGGAGAGGAAGGAAGGGAGGAAGGAAGGAAGGAAGGAAGGAAGGAAGGACGGACAGGAGGGACCAGATACATCTTGCTGTGCCTGAACCGAGAACTACTGTTGGACTTTTTACTAACTTGAGCCAATTACTTCTGTTGGTGAGTGTACCTTCCTTCTACTCCTTTTAAAAGGTACTGATGCAGCTATTTGTTTTCTGTTTTATAATCATTATTTCACCATCTAGAATGTATTTTAAAGCTTTAACAGTAAAAACAAGTCTTTGTTAGTTATTACAAATAATTTGAAAGCAAATAAACACGTGTTTGTGGTTTTCTTAGCATTTGCTATAATCAAATGTTTAGTATTACAGACAGGTTCACACAAGTGAGACATTCGTCTCCTTAATAGAGTACACAGCAGAGATAAAAGAAGACTTTTGTTACCATTCCTTCCCCACCTTTGAGCTTTGGCTATTGTACTAGAAATCATGGTGACAAGTGATTTGGATTCCCTGGTCACCTCATTAATCACCTTAATGATGTCAGACACCAAAAAGAAAGTAGAAAAATCACTTGCCTTATCATCTAATGTCTTTTCATTAGGGATCCAGTCAATGAATTTTAAAGACATTGACATTGACAATTAATAGGCAGTTGATATTAATTCCGCTGAAAGCAATAATGAAGCAGCCAGATTCCAAATAAGCTAGCAGTAACCTAGTGGGACCTCAGATGAGAAGGTGTTGGAATCTTTTAAAATTCCATTACTTTTTGCTTGGATGGACTTGCTTTAATTCAGGGGTAGTGAGAGTGGGCAGAAGTTGGGGAGGAGACAGATTGGGTTTCAATCCTTTATCAATGTTTTAATTATTTTTAAGAGGAGCTCCCTAGCAGGTTGGAGGAGAAGATTATCATTTGAAAAGAGAACCATTAACTCTGGAATAATATTTATTTGCACAGCTCATTCCTAGGCTTAATGGAACTTCCAAATTTATTATTGGAGCTAATATGAAAAGAGGGTCAATTGTAGGAATGACCAAAGGTCACATCCTCAGATAAGATTAATAGCTTAATGATAAAGAGACGTTGACAACCACGCTGAAGTATAGAACAACTTCTCTGATGGATTCCAAGAAAAAACTGAAACTTTGGTTAAATGAGGCACAAGGCAGATAAGGTATAGACTTGGTTGCATTTGATTCAAGATAGATGAATACTGAACTGCTAGAGCATACCTCAGTGTAGCGCTAATGAAGTCCTGGGAGCCAGTTGTCAACAATGGTATAGAGCCCCCCTGAAATGTGTAACAATGTACTACACGTGCCTTTAATTTTATTCAGCCATGTGGATAGCAAGCAATAACACATTAAGACACTGGAGTTATTTTAACCATTTTCTAATTACAGTTGACAAACAACAGGGATCTACTTACATGTGGATTTTTTTTATAAATACAGTATGTTACTATAAATGTATTTTCTCCTCCTCATGATTTTCTTAATATTTTCTTTCTTCTTTCTTTCTTTCTTTCTTTCTTTCTTTCTTTCTTTCTTTCTTTCTTTTAGTTTACTTTATTATAAGAATAGAGTATATAATACCTATAACATCCAAACTATATGTCAGTTGATTGCTTATGTTACTGGTAAAGCTTCCAGTCAACAATAAGCAATTAGTTAAGTTTTGGGGGAGTCAAAACTTATATGTAGATTTTTGACTATATAGGAGAGGGGGGCATTGGCAGTTCTAACTCCAGTGTTGTTCAAGCATCACCTGTGTAGTGATCAGCATTTGGTTAAGTTGTATTTTGTATCCTATTCTAACAAAGTGTTCATGATATGTCAGATACTGTATTAGCCACATAACCACTACTGAAGAAACAAAATCTTTAATTTTTCTTCCTTGGAAAACCACTGTAGTCTTAATTCATTCACTTCATAACAAATATTCTAGACATTCCTATAGAAAATAAGAATCTAATAATAAGCACAATATATGTTTCCCTTCTCCATAGAATGTATTTCTTCTAGGGATAAAAAGACAATAAACAAATAAGATAAATTTTCAGATAGGAATAAGAAATGTGAAAAACATAGAAAGTTACCTAGGGTATGAGGTTAGTTTAGATTGTTCAGTTAAAAAACATCTTTCTGAAAAGTTTAACATTAGAGCTGAAATAAGAAAGTAGCTCTGTAAGAAGGAATAACCCTGTGAGGACCAGGTGAAGGAAAATCATTTCATATAGAGGAAAGTGAATGCAAAGTCAGAAGAGTTGAAGTTTTGAAGGCATGGTTGTAGGATAGGAACCTCAAGAGATAGGCAACTCCAGTTTATAGGGCCAATGGCAAGGAGATTACACTCAATTCTTGGCATAATTTATCTACTTCATGGTAGTCGTTTCCTTTCTTTAAAGTAGAGATAACATTATGACAAATAATCCAATATTGTTCTTATAAGGGTTGTGTCAGATTACATTTTCAACTGAGAAATGTAGGTTTATCTATTTGGATGAATCTAATTATAGCCTATATCACATCACAGAGGTAAAATGTCATGATAGTATTGGTAACACAACTTAATCACCAGTTAACAGCCATTAGTTGTTCACATGGACTTTTTTTTTTTAATCTCTTTCAGAATTTAACCATCTATACAAAATCACAGAAGACTGGCATATGAAGGTTAACTCCATGAATTTGGAGAGAACTTTCTCCTCCATTAAAATTTTGAGAAAGGTATTTTGGATTCTGGAAATTTCTGGAAAATTCCTCCTTTCCTAAGAATCTGCAGAAAAGCCACTTCTTTATGAATGATGTGTTTTCACACATCGAATTCCAGCACAGATCTTTTGAACATACAGTAAGAGTAAATAACAAGTTCTAATATCTTGTGTATCCCTTTAAAAGAATAGAATGTCCCTTCACAACCAATAAACACACTTTGTAGTGCTTCCTTAGGTACTTAGTTTGGGAGGTCAAGACCTGACCATTGTCAAACGTTCTTTTGAAGTGATTTTAGATACTATATATAGACACTATATATGTGTATATGTTTATTATAGATACTATATATATGTATCTAGTCAGGATTTGAATGCTTAGAGGCAAGGAGTTTTGTTTCTTTTGTTCTCTTTGTTTGAAGAAATGCAAAAATGAGTTGATGTTAGCTGCACAGCTTAAACCATCAACCTCCTGGGAAGAATTTACATGTTTAAGTATTGGATTGATTGGTAGTACTTTTAAAATATGTGTGTTTGTCTCTCTCACTATCTCAAGGACTAGCAGCTGCCTTCAAATGAAAGGTCTAAAGCTTTTTTGAGTAATGCTGTAACACCATGGAAATCCCCATTAGTCCTTTCGTTAGAGCCTTTCATGCCATTCAGTGTGTTCTGTTGCCCTATTTCCCAGGATGGAAATTTGACCTATCCTGGAAGCCTAACACTGCCACAGAAGGGTTTCTGAATGCTCTTCAAGTACTACTCAGTTAACCAGAGGATAAACACAGAGCTATGTGCTCTACTTTTACTTACCTGAGTGGATAGGACTTAGAGGTAGTAGGTCCTTACAATAGACAACATACTTAAATATCCATTACTCCCCATGGACCATGACTGAATAGTGCTGGCACAGTGGAACCGAAAGGATTTATGCAGAGAACTGTGTCTTGATAATTCCCTTTTTATGGGAACCTAGTGTATAGGAATCCTTGCTACAGCTTTTGTCCAAGAAGTGATGTCAGGCTGATAGGAAAGTTAGTTTTACTAAACTAGTATTAGTTTTCTAATAGAGGCATGTTGCTTTCCTGTAGCCTAACCTAGTAGCCTGGGCAAACTATGTTTAAGCCCTTGACATTCCTAAGATCTGTAAGTAATATATACATAATTTTATTTATGGTTAGAGGTAGAGAGACCAAAAAAGTAACAGCTCACCTTTCCCCAGCCCTCCATTTTGAACATACTGCCTCCAAGTATGTGGTTAGTGATAGAAGGATGAATTCCTCTATTGGAATATCTGAGTTCTTATTCCAGGGAAGATCAAGAAGTAGAGTTGTGTCTAGATAAATAATGGAAATATGTGTTTTCTTAATTATCTTTTGTATATCTTTGTTTTGCAATTTTTCCAAGATAAGTGTGGATCACATTTCAGATAAAAAAAATATTGCACTTAAAATTAAGTTCAACATTTTCTAGCAACAATTTCAGCTCCTGTGTCTTACTCTACGTCTTTCCCCAAAGGATTGCAAGTGAAAGGATTTCAGTACCTTAGCTACTCATTTAAAAACATTCTTGAGACCCATCGCAAGTAGCAGCTGTTATAAGAACTTTCTACTCCCTTAAACACCTAATCCCCTGTGACGCATTCCATTTATCCTCCTTTTGGCGACCACAGCTGTAGCTGCCCCATGTGGGGGGACTTGCTTGCTTTATTTCATTGCTCTGGATTGCTGCTCTTAGACCGCTGAAAAATGAACTTCTTCTATAGCACTCAGTTTGCCGTATTGTTCCTTTCTGAAGTTACTGTTCTGAATTATTCCCTGTGTCCAAGGTAACTCTTCATCTACTCAGTATCTTTCTTCTCTTTTACATTGTACCTGCTAACCATTTTATATGGGCAATTTGTGCAGGTCTATGCTAAAAATACCCTTCTTTGAAGAGCAAGTAAATTATGACTGCTTTGAACTCCTCTAATCAAAACTTGTTGTTTGAAATTCTGCCTGTGATTTTGCTCCTGCTTAACTGGAGACACCTTTGGCATAGTTATCTTTATAGCTAATGAAAGTTTGGGTTGAAGAAGGGATCTTTTTATTTTCCATTAAAAATGCATTTGTCAAAATTATTAGTTTTGGAATATCAGATTTCAAAGGGAGTTCAGAGACCATCTGCTCAAATCTTCTCATTTGTCAGATTGAGAAAAACGAGCCTCAGACCTCAAACATATGAGGACATAACTAAAACTAGAATCAGATCGCTGGTTGTCTTCTTACCACATCACGTGTACTTTACTCTCAATGGAAAATGTAATTTTCATATCCTTATGTTTAACAAAGAAATATAAGGGGTGCAATCCTTGATTCATCAGAGGGACTTCAGTTGCAAACAACAAAAACTGACTCTGGCCAACTTGGGCAAAAGAGAAATTGCTGAAAGGTCATGAGAGGCTCACTTAATTCCTTAGGACAGGTTTTCAAAATGAGAAGTGATTAGGAGAACTCAGAAGGAGAAACAGCATGTTCATTCATCAAGATGTCTTCAGTGTTTCCCTCAGCTTGATGAAATATCAAGCCAGCTTCTTCCTGACTAGGGACCCCTTTTCTTAGAGTATTTACTTTAGAAAACTTGCAACTTGCAACTTTAGAAAAGTTGCAACTTGCAACAACTTCTTTCTTTGCCCCTTGGAGATATAAATCTTCTCCCAGACATGTCCTGGTGTTACAACCCAAAAGTGTCTTTCATAAGGACCTGGGAGCCACCCCTTGGAAATGCAACCATCAAAAAAGATAGGGCTCTTGTCTCCCAGTTTCTGTGGGATGGTGGTAGACTAACTTCAGTAAGTGCCTATAGTAAACACAGATGGCCTTCAAGATTTGTTCAGTGTCTGAGTAATGTCAAGATGCCAAGCACTTTTTTTCTCTTCCAAGAGTTTATTTAAATTCAAGTTACTTAACATATATTGTAGTGCTGGTTTCAGGAGTAGAATTTAGTGATTCATCACTTACATATAACACCCAGTGCTCTTCTCAACAAGTTCCTCCTTAATACCTGTCACCTATTTAGCGCATCCCCCTACCCACCTTCCCTCTAGTAACCCTCTGCTTGTTCTCCTTATTTAAGAGTCTCTTATAGTTTGCCTCCCTCTCTGTTTTTATCTTATTTTATATTTCCTTCACTTCCCCTATGTTCATCTGTTTTGTTTCTGAAGTTCCACATACATGAAATTATCTGGTATTTGTCTTTCTCTGACTGACTTATTTTGCTTGACATAACATACTCTAGCTTCATTTATGTTGTTTTGCAAATGTCAAGATTTCATTCTTTTTGAAATCTATATATCTATGTCTATATCTTATCTATATCTATCTTCTTTATCCATTCATGAGTCACTGGACATTTGGGCTCTTTCCATAATTTGAAGCCAGGCACTTTCTATCATTTACTTTTCCATTCTTGACCTGTTTGCTTATCATCCAAAACTTACTAATAACTACCCAATGGCTACACAATGGCTGTCAAATGTCCATGTATCATATTTCTACTCAAAAGCAGGAAGCAGGGTAGTGGCTAGAAGAGCCAAGAGAACTACCTCTTTCCTTTTCTCTGCGAAGGGTAGATTACCAATCCAGAGGCCCTTAGCATATTTCCTTTAATGTTTTATTCACTAGACATAGTTCACATGCCTGTTTAGTGGCAAAGACAGTGGAATTAGAAAAAAATAATGATTTAATTCCCTAGGAATGGATTAAAAAATAAATATTCATTCCTCTCCCCCAGGCTTAAGAAGAGAAGCCAACTTTCTTGAAATACATTGTTGGCAATCTGATACATAAACAGAAGCATATCACTGTTGGCCAGGGAAAAGGGTGAGAAAAGCAGTTATATAGATAATCAACAGTATATGCTACATACCTTTGAGTCTGTAGACCTAAATGGGTTTAGATTTGGATGATGAAAAGAAGACTGAAACAAGGACACTCCTAAGAGGAATAGAGAGATAGAAGCTGCAATGGACACAAGAAACCTTAGAAAATAATGACAGAGAGGGCTGGAGAGGTCTCACAAAAGCCTAGAAGGCTCAAAAATATTTTGCTGGTCAATATGGATAGGGTAATTAGAATAAGTTTGTGGAGGGACGTGTGGCAATGTATGTTAAATGTATTAAATTTTTATATACAATTTGTATCGGTTCAGAAACTTTACTTCATTTTTTATTTTATTTATTTCGAGAGAGAGAGAAAGAGAGAGAGAGGAAGCAGGGGTGGGGCAGAGAGAGAGAATTGTAGGCAGACTCTGTGCTGTCAGCTCAGAGCCCTAAGTGAGGCTCAATCCCACGAACCAGGAGACCATGACCAGAACCAAAATCAAGAGTTGGATGCTTAACTGAGCCACCTAGGTGCCCCTAGAAATTTTACTTTTAAGAGAATTTTTAAAAATTTTACACTAGGGAAACAACCAGCTATTCATATAAAGATTTACATACTAGCATGTTTATCACAGCATAATTTATAATTATGTAAACCTGGAAATAGGTAAAATGTGCAATGGCAGTGGGTTTTATGAATAAATCAAAAGTTTCTGTCTTTGAAGTATACTTAATATTTGAAGGATATTAAGTAAGGCTATAAAGAAGGACATTTCTTCTGTGTAAGAAAGCAGGTTTCCAAAAAGATATTTGCACGGTAAAAACATAGCATCTACTAGGGATCATCCTTTTAACATATTGGAATTGCTATAGATTTTTCATGTTCTTTACACTTTTGGGCCACTTCTAAAATGTATTAAATATTTATGAAATTCATTCTATGGAAGATATCCCTTCAGTTTTCCCTAGGGTAGAACTGGAACCCGATATTGATTTTAGATACAGACATTGTGGTCAGCCCTCCAAGTTTATCTAACTTTTAGGATAGTATTTAAGTTACATGTAAGAACAGTTCACTTACAGGTCAGTCTGTAGGGGAGGAAACTGGGGCCAGATAGGCTAAGGTACTTGTTTGCAGTGCTGGAAAGGGGTATCATCACCTCTCCCTTGGAAGACAATTAGTAGGCTAGGCCTCTGTCTTTATTCTGCCCCACCAATTATTTGTTCTCTATCTAGCAGTTACATGGAACTCTTAAACACCTAAGTCAGATAATGACACAAACACCCACACTTTTAGAAGCTTCTCATAACACTCAGTAATATCCATGTCCCTTACCATTCACCTTTCTCTTGCTATCCTGGCTACTTCATCTTCTACATGACTAATCTAGTCTAATCACAGTGGCTTTCTCCTTTTCCTGAGACCTGCCATGCTAGTGGCTCTTTAGGACATTTGTGTTTGCTGCTCTCTCTCCTGAGAATACTCTTGTGTTAAATCTTCAAGTGGCTTATTTCCTCATTTTCATTCATCTGTTCAAATGCTTTCTCCTTGAAGAGGCTTCCCTGACCACTTTGTAATGTGATCCCATATTTCTCTATCGCCCCTCACATTTTTATCATGGATCCACATCATTTTTCTTTATAACAAGGAATGCTCTACTCTATGTTCATTTGTTTGTCTGTTGTCCTTAGTAGAATGTAAGCCATATATGGTTAAAGACTTTGCTTTGCTTTCTGCTGTAGGCCAGTACCTAGAAGAATGATTGGCACATACTATCAGCTCAATAAAATCTGTCAAATAAATATATCAATGACAGGACTCATATTTTCTCACCCCAAATCATATGCTTTATTCTTATTTCTTTTTTTTTTAATTTTTAATGTTTTATTTATTTCGGAGAGAGAGAGAGAGAGGCAGCGTGAGCAGGGGAGGGTCAGAGAGAGAGAGGGAGACACAGAATTGGAAGCAGTCTCCAGGCTCTGAGCTAGCTGCCAGCACAGAGCTCGATGTGGGGCTCGAACCCACGAACTGTGAGATTATGACCTGAGCTGAAGGCGGACGCTTAACCAACTGAGCCACCCAGGTGCCCTTCTTATTTCTTTATCAGAATATTTGTAGATTATTTTAGACATGTGCCAATTGATTCATGATTAGAATATGTTTTTGATAATTATTGATTAAAGGTAGAACATCAAACAGTATTTTAAAATCAGCTGTGCATCTGGAAAGATTCATATACATACATCTTCTGATAAGTCTATTTTCTGATTTTGCTTTAAGAAGAGGGAACATTTCTGAATTTCATCAGAAATTCAGTTTAACTTGTCTATGAAGATTTCTCACAATTTATTTTTGCCTACTGCCCAAGCCCTGCTATGAATTAAAACATGTAATTAGGTAGTAAGCTATTTATAATGTATTATAGCTATTAGTAAGCTATAAGTATTCAAAGCATCATTAGTATCAAAGTGCATAGAGATGGAAAAGTTTAGCGTGGCATTTATAGTAAATTATGCAACCCTTTAAAGCAAAACAAATATTTCAGTAATATGTTAATGATTCCTGGGTATAATGTCAAGTGACTGATGTGATGGTAGGTGGGCAATGAGAATGAGTTTGAAGCTGATGAGTTCTTAATGGTATTATCTCTTTGTCTTTTGCCCTTCTCTTGCTCTTCACATTCAAAATTCAATTTGAGTCTCCTCCTCTGATAACTAATAAACTTCATCTCATTTCTCAGTGATCCACATTCCACTTTCATAATTTTAAGCTTTAGTTCCTAGATTTAGTAATAATAAAACAATGATACCTACTATTTAGACTGCATTTATAATGTGCCAGATAGTAGGCTATTATGCTCCATTATCATATAGAATCCTCTCAGCAAGCCTTTTTTTTTTTCTGTGTTTCCTTTAGACTTTTTATTTTGAAATAGTTTAAGGCTCATGAGAAGTTGTAAAACAGTATAGAGAGTTTCTCTGTACCCATCACTCAACTTTCCCAGGATATAACCATAGAACACTGTCAAAATTGCAAAACGAACTTTAGCAAGACATTAACTTGAATTCAGACTGTATTCAGAGTCTATCAGTTTTATTTCTCTTTGGTGTATATCATGTATGAAATTTTTCCATATGCATCTCTTTATGTAACCATCATATCTGCATGACACAGAAATGTTCCATCGTCACAAAGAAATCTCTCCCTGATACTTTAATAGGCATACATCCCAGCCTTGCAACCTGATAATCACAGAACTCTTTTCAATGGCTATAATTTTATTACTTTGAGTATGTTGTAAAAATGGAATCATGAGCAACTTTTTGCAGCAGGTACTATTATTGTCTTCTCCATTTTAACTTAGGACACCAAGACATGAATACTTTGAGAAGATGCCTTAGTGAAGGTCAGACAGCCAGTAAGAGAGGGGCTGAGATTGAAATGCAGGACTTTTTAACTCCAACACTCATGCTCTTGCTGTGCTCCTTTTTATTTTCCTACTTTATGGACAATAAACGCGTAGGTCCTAATGGTATTGAAATTATTATTTCCAGGACCTATACAAGTTTCCCTTTGAAAAATTCTGATATTTCCAAGTGAAATGGTCTTTAATGAGTTATTTTAGAAATTTCTATTTGAGTAGAATAGGACATTATAGAATATATGGCAGTAAATTAATCGCTTCAATGGAATAAGGCTATCTTGGAGGGTATTATCAACACCAGTCCTGTTATCTGGCCCTTTCTTGTTACATGCAAAGAAAATTTTGACTATTCTGATGTTATTTGTGCCTTCCAGTTAAAAGATTGACCAAAGTAGAAGATTCATAGAGGACTGTAAGGAAAAGTAAATCAATGATAGTCAGAAATGCAACAATATTAGGACAAGAAACTAAGTACATAATTTTCAAAAACAGAATAGAAAAATATTTATACTAGGCAGTTTAAATCAAATTGCAAACTGATGGATTATGTAATGAATCTGGCCTACAGGTATTTTTATTTGGTCTGTGCAGTATCTGAAAAACATTGTTTTGAAATAGTTATAAATATTTAAAAATGGGGAGCTTTCATACAAATTCCAAGTTTCTGGCTTTTTTGGGGAAAGTAATCTGGAACATTGATTCTATATTACAGCTGAGTCTAAATCATTGCTTTTTCCTCTATGTTGAATATATGCTTTCCAGTGTGGCATAGTCCCCACCTACCCCAACAGAACCATTTATGTTATCTATGAGATGTGTGCATTTGAGATTGTGACATCTGGTCAAGAGGCTTAGTGAGATTATCTTTTGAGATTACTTCTGATTCTACAATTAAAAAATTCTTGACTTAGAATTCGATCACTTTTTAGAAAATTATTTTCTATCCTCTATTGTGTAGAACAAAGCTTCTACAAAATGATAGCAGATGATAAGGACTTCAGAGCCAAACAAAATTGGAAGTGCAAAGTACTTTACCCCACTTTAGAAATCCATAATCATATCCACAGAGCCTTAGAAAAGGCTCTGATATCAATAATAATGAGGCCTATTTAACCTTGTTTAATTCAATATTTCCTATATATAAGTGACTACATTAACACCTTGTACATATGGATGTATTTATGTATGTAGGTATGTATGCATGCCTTTTTGTATAATACTACTTCTTGGAACAACTGTTTTTTCTTAGAAAAATGTTTTGGGAAATGCTGATTGAGAAAGATTAGAAATGTTTGAGCCTTCAGTTTCTCAACACATTCAAAATAATTGGCTTTCTGGAAATAAAAGTCTTAAATTTTCATTTCACTCTTCTGAAATCAACACGGCATACCCATTGATGCTGACCGAAACAAACACTCATTTTAAAATGGGAACAAGGTTAAAAATAAAAGCCAAGATCTAAGAAGAATTGTGAAATTTAAAACATCAGTGGAACATTCTATGGTTAGCATATTTCAAAGGAGAGAGAAAAGTCATCCTTTTGCTGCAAAAACTGCCAGATTGTGGTTTTGGTTTTTGCTTTTTAAGTCATGGTGGGTTCTGAATTCAGTAGATTACTAGTGTTGGTTTGCAACTTAGCCCCTGTACATGAAGGTCAAGGAGAGTGCAAAGAAAGGGGCAGACCCTTCCAGATTGGTAGGTGGCAGTTTTAATAAGCAAGGGAACTTACATATGAGGCCTGTCTTGGGTGCTGCAAGATAAGAAGTTCTCTACACCTGCCTGCCAGAATTTAAAAGGTTATATACATGACTTAATTGGGTTCAGTTGTGTGTGCCATTCAGCTAATCTCTAAAACACATTGCTTTCTCAAGGTCATGTCCTTAAAAATGACTGTAGTGGGGCACCTGGCTTGGGATTGTGAGTTCGAGCCCCATGTTGTATGTAGAGATTACTTAAAAGTAATATATTAAAGAAAAAAAAAAGAAGATGATTTTGGCTGTGGGATTGGTGGGCAGAAAGTATACTCCAAGGGTAGGGCAGGTGTGAGGAACCTCTTACTGCCAGGGTTTAGCCTGAGGGTCAACCAGAGGTCATTCCCCTCCATGATTGCTTCCAACAATCAGCCAGCCTGACTTTGAAGATACATGCTGGGATTCTCCAAGGAGCAGCATTTATCATTTCATTGCATCATACATTTATTCAGCAAATGTATACTTAGTACTTACAATGTTCCATTTGCTGGGCATAAATTAGTGAATAAAGCAAAGCCGAGCCCTCATAGAGCTCAAAATCTTGTAGGAAAAACAAGAAAAAAGCAAATAAATAAGCCAATCGCTGTGTAATTACCTGTTGCTGTGCTATGAGGAAAGCAAAGGCCAGGCTGTTGGGTGGAGAATAGGAGTGTGGAGAGAGAATGTTTCTCTTCAAATTGGGTGACTCTAGAAGGACTCTTGAAGATGACATTTATGCTGAATCCAGAAATATTCAAAGGAACAATCAAAGATATGCAGAAAGAAGAAAAAGAAAGACAGCACCTGCAGAAATCCCAAAGTGGGAAAGATCTCAGTCCACCTGACCAGCTTCTGCCTTAGCCCTGTAGCCGGATGGCCATGACTGCAGAGGTGAGTGGCGGCAGGGGAAGTTTGGAAACGTAGACAGAGCTCAGTCTTGCGGGACTTCACCACTGACCATGAAAAGGGGATTGGGTTGTTTCTATTTTATTTTTTCTCTAAGTTCATCTGGGTGTTAGTGAAGGTTTTAACCAGGAAAATGACATGATCTGGTTAATGTTTTTCTAATATCACTTCGGCAACGATTAAATTGGTTGGGGTATGAGTTTAGAAGTAGAGAGAACAGGCAGGGGGCAAATGGAGTTCAGAAGAGGATTGATTGTGGTGGCAGAGTTGGAGACTAGTGTATGGATCCCACTCATGTTGGATGTAGTAACAGTAGGATTTGCTGATAAATTTACTGCAGAATGTGAAGGAGTAGGATGACTCTCATGTTTCTGACTTAAGTAACTGGGTGGCTTAAACACAATTTAATGTCATAGGGCAGATTTGGAGGGAGAAAATAATCCATAATAGAATTTTAGGGATTTCTGTGGGATGGAAGTCACTATGGAGTAGGTATGAGTATGTAAATCAGAGGAGAGCTAGAAGCCAGAGCTTTTCATCTGGGGACACCTCTACATTTGACTAAATGTGTGCCAAATGTAATAAACAGAATATAATTGAATATAGGAAGTATTTTCTATTAAGTTTGGTTTTCTGAAGGCAAGGCCAGTTTTATATCTTTATTTACTTTTTTTGTTAGTTTTTTTTAAAGCATTTTCCTCATTTATGCCCGATAATATTTCCAGAATCTAAAATTATGTGAGTCTGATTCTTACTTCTCATTTCAAGTCCATAGTCCCAGAAGCAGGGCGAAGAGCCGGTTATCCTGTATTCACAGCTGGGCCATTTGCCACCTAATCTCGGTTGGAGTCAAATCAGTTCTGAATAACTATAGGCTAATATCACCTAATGAAAATATTCACCCTTGGAATCTTATAATTCTGTAAGCCCCTTTTTTCTTCCTTTTCCAACTCATTGATTAGAGGTGGTAATGACTCGGTAAAATTCAAATAGGAGCTAGGTATTTCATTTCTCCTGCATGTTCAGGACAATGACCCTTGAGTTAATCTACATGATAGAGCAGGGACTCATTTTATTTTATTTTTTTAAATTTCTTTTAATGTTTTATTTTTAAGAGAGAGAGACAGCATGAGCAGGGGAGGGACAGAAAGAGAGGGAGACACAGAATCTGAAGACAGGCTCCAGGCTCTGAGCTGTCAGCACAGAGCCCAACGAGGGGCTTGAACCCACAAACCATGAGATCATGACCTGAGCCGAAGCCAGACGCTTAACCGACTGAGCCACCCAGGTGCCCCGAGCAGGGACTCATTTTAATAGAGGAACTCACAAAGAGTGAAATTGAAAAAGTATGGTTTGGGGGATGAAGGCCCTGGTCTAAGACACACTGTAATCCAAATCCCAGATCTACTGTTGATTAGCTCTTCATGATCTAATCATGTACTGACCTATATTTAGAGGATAGTACATACCCTCATGTTGACTGACTGTCCCCTGTAGTGTGAAGGTTTAAACAAAGAGAATCTAAACTCCAGTAAGTTTTAAAATAAGTAGAATTTCCTAAAGTTCCAATACTTTTGGATTTATTTCCAGTGCTTTAAATGTCATTTAACTACTCTTTTTTATTTCTGTTTTTGACATATGGTTATAAGATCCCAGAGATCAAATTCTTTTCTGTGCATGTATGGTTTGCTGGAAAGAAGATGTAAACTATTCATTTGATGTGTATATTCTGTTACTGTTAGGGGAAAAACACCTTTAGAAAGAAGCTTTTTTCTTTGCCATATCGATCTACAAGTAAGCGGTTGTTTTGTTTCTGGGATTTTATTGACAACTCTGTGCCTTCTTTCCATTTAATTTTATTTGCCATTATGGCCCACTAAGTAATTAACTCTGCATTTTGGAAAATTTAGAGGCTAAAGAGAGGTATTTGAGAATGCTGTTGAATGCCTTTCTTATTTATAATATCTCAAGCTGTGTTAAGCTTTATCACAGACTTAAAATGTGAGATCCACTTGTGTATTTGTGTCTGGATGGAAATTATGTCTGAGAGAAAAACAAAACTGTCTGTAAGAGATTGAGAAATCAAGGCAATGTAAAAAACCAAACAACAAAGCAAAGAAGCAACCCCCAAAGCTACAATCTTTCCATTTTATTTATATCAAAATAACATAAATATTTACATGAACTTTCAAAGGAAAAACTCATTTGCAGTTACACATTAGGTTTAATTTGTGGACAATCAAGTTCCTCAAGAGATTCTTAAACTGAATTCTCTTCCCAGGTAATCTCTGACGCCAGCATCTCAGTTATCAAATACATGTGACTATCCCAGAGTTAGATCTCCAGAGCAGACAAGTAAGATACTGACTGACCATTCAAACTGCTTTCTCAGCATCTCCACTTGGAAGTCTTAAAGGCACGTTCCAAGTGAAATATTCTTCCCATACTTAAGCTTCTCCTTCCCTGATATTTATCAAAAAATGTATCAAAATATAACTATATAACATATATACAAGGTATGGAACTATATATAATATTATGTATATTATATATTATGTATATATATGACCTGTTCTATGGTCCAGGCACATTATATTAGTTACTGAAGTATAGCAATAAACAAGACAATCTGTCTCTCTTCATGGGGCTCCAATGAGCAAATGCCAGAAGTAGAAGTATCTTCATGGACACTCCTCCTCTCTTGTTTAATGTTAAGTTCTGCCAATTTTATATCAGTTCATCTACTCTTTAACTCTATGTCTGTCTAATCCTAGGTGCTATTTTTCTCCACTGTGCTACTTAAGGCCTCAAGGGTGCTTCTCATACCTCCTCTTCACTTTTCTAAACTCATCTCTGCAAGATAGGTTAGTAGTCTTTTCAAAACACACATAGTTTTCCTGCCATGCACACACATCCCCTTCTTAAAATCTTTCAATGGCTTTTCATTGCTCTTATTGTAAGGACTAAAGGTTTTAACATGGCCCTTAAGGTCCTGAATGACCTGGTCCGTACTTGCTTGCTTTTTTTTTGCCTTCCCTCCTGTTCCTCCCCCTCTTCTTCTTTCTTCTTCTCCTCACTCTACCCATATTTCCCTTTTATAAGTTCCTGAAAATATTTTTTGGTACACTCTTACTTTTGTTTCTCATCCCCAACCTCATTTTTTTCTCTGAAGCTTTCTTTGATCTTGTAGGACCAAATCATTATATAGTTATTACTTCCTGAACTTCATAAAACATGCTCCATATATTTGTGTTATATTTTAGTTAATATTTTCCCATCAGTCTACAAGTTTCATAAAGATAAAGATTTCAGTCNTTTTTTTAATTTCTGAGCGAGAGAGAGAGAGTGAGAGAGAGAGAGAGAGAGAGAGAGAGAGAGAGAGAGAGAAAGAGCAGAGGAGGGTCAGAGAGAGAGACACACACACACACAGAATCTGAAGACAGGCTCCAGGTTCTGAGCTAGCTGTCAGCACAGAGCCCGACATGGGGCTCAAACCCACAAACTGTGAGATCATGATCTGAGCTGAAGTAGGACACTTACCCGACTGAGCCACCCAGGCGCCCCTCCACTTTGTATCTTTTACAACTAGAACAGTGCCTGGTACATAGCAGATGCCCAGTAGGTACATATTGACCCTCGAGCAGCATGTCACGGACACATATCAGGATCTGTAGTAGATTCTTTCAGCCATACTCTAGGACTACTGTACAACTTTCCATTTTATGCCTGCAGCTTTCTGTGCTTCTTTGTCCAAGGACTTTCTCTGGCTGCAGGAGTATGGCAACCACGAGGAGGGCCAGAAAGCCTAGAGAGTTAATGTTCCTGGAGTGACTTTGAGCCAGTGAGGGATGAGAATCCCTGTGTATGCTCCACAATGGCTCTCAGAGAGTCTTCAATCAGATTAAGACCCAGTTGCCCACTGCAGTAACTTACTCATTTATGTACCCTGTATTAACATTTCCTCTCTCACCTTTCTACTCCTTCATAGTACTCCCCAGTATCACTTCGCAAATAAAGAAGTACTTATACCCATACCACTGTATATGGGGAAACCCAAAATAAGAGAGGGCCAGTGTACTGCAAACCTCTAGGGGCACTGTTGCTGTGGCATGATTCCCATTGTATTCTGTCTTTTAGCAGGTGCCATTTACATTAGAATATATAAATGACAACTATGGAGAAATATTTAAAGAAAGGACTTTGATAATAATTAGGGGCCTCCTGCATGCTATATGCAAATGTTATTTGTGAATGGAGCAGCAAGGAATGGTGCATATTGTATGTGTTTTTTCTGTGTCCTTGTGTATATTGTTGTCCCAGTAGACTTCACTTACCAAACACAAATTCCGAGAGTAATTAGTATTTTGAAACAGAGATTGCAGAGCATTAAGCCAAGTGTGATGTCCTTCTAAGAGCAAGGCCCAGTATACCTGCACAGCTCACATGCCCATCAATTCGGCCCTGCAAAGGAGGGCATGGAGTACTCTGTCTGTCTCAGCCACCTGCTTGCCTCTAGAGTTGTTAGTCATAATCAGAGCATAATGACTCAGAATAGAAAAAAGCATGATACTTCAAAACCAGGGGAGAACATTCACTCATATGTGAATCTTGAGAAGCTTAACAGAAGACCATGGGGGAAGGGGAGGAGAAAGATAGTTACAAACGGAGGAAGGGAGGCAAACCATAAGAGACTCTTTTAAATAGAACAATCTGAGGGTGGATGGGGGTAAGGGAGAGGGGGAAATGATAATGGGCCTTGAGGAAGGCACTTGTTGAGATGAGTATTGGGATGAACCATGGGAATCTACCCCAAAAACCAAGAGCACACTTCACACACTATGCTAGCTGGTTTGACGATAAATTATATTCAAAAAACACACAACAAAGGGAGAATGGACTTTGGGAAGACTAATGAAACTGTTGTTTAATGTAGGAATAGAAGGCAGGAGAGAATTGTCTATGAGGTTTTCTTCATCCACAAAGTCCCAAAAGATTCTTCAGCCCAAGGATAAATCAAAAGTTTTTTTTTTTCTGAAAAATACCTTTTTGTTCTTTGTTATGCTTTATGTGAAATTTATTTCTACAAGAAAGAATGTAATGTTCACACCTATTTTCAGAACCTATGCTATCCAGTACTTGTGAATTATGTGAAGTAGGTTATCTGGTGAATATCTGTAAATGGAGATTGCTGCAGATGTAACGTGAGACTCCAAAGGAAATTATCTTCAGGATGTTCCTGGTGGTGCTGGGTGGTATGGAAGATTGATTTTATGTGCATGGGTCGTTTTACCACATGATGATGTGGATGTGTTTCTGTTATCTAAGACAAGGATGCTAGAAAATGCAGTCTGCTTATTTACAGTCTTCATAACAATACAAAGAATACTATATGAAACACAATGCATTCTTAAATATTTGCTAATGAACAAGACCATTCTTGCATGATTACTATTTCTTTAAAAAATTTAATGTATTTATTTACTTTTGAGAGAGAGACAGAGCACAAGTGGGGGAGAGGAAGAGAGAGAGAGACATAGAATCTGAAGCAGGATCCAGGCTATGATCCTGATGCAGGGCTGGAATTCATGAATTGCAAGATCATGACCTAAGCTGAAGTTGGTGCTAAACCGACTGAGCCCCCCAGGTGCCCCACATGATTACTATTTCTAGAACTTTACTCATAGGTGTTGTATTTTCCAGATTGCAGAGGCTGTGATGTGACATTCATTTGGGTATGTTTCTTTTTAAATTGCGACCTGTTACTCTGAGTATTGCCAGGTCTTCACTGTTCTGGGCTCAATTTTGCAACCTCGTATCTGAGGGCTTGATATGCAACATTGTATCTGAGGACTTGTCTGACTTTTGGAATGAGGTCATTTTGGGAAGGTCACAGTATCCCAGGACTCCCTTACTGTATCTAAGGAAAAAGAGTTTAGTCAGAAAAAGATTGGCAGCACTGGCCTTATACTTCCTCATCCCAACATCTTTGCCTTGTTCTTCCCTCTGCCTGGTGTTCTCTTCCCCAGGTATGCAAGTGGCGTACAACTCACCTCTTCGAGATTTTTACTCAGATGTTACCATCTTGGTGAGACTTTCTCTGACTATAGCATTTAAAATTGAAATTCTCTTCCCACCTTGGCATTTTTGTGCCCCTTCACTGTTTATTTTTTCCAAAGCACTTACCATCATGTGACACAGAATATGTATTAATTTTTGTGTGTCTGTCCCTGGACACTAGAATGTATATCAAGGAGAACTAGGGCTTTTTCTATACTATATGCCACTGTGTCTTCAACATCTAGAATAGTCTCTGGCATATATTATACCTAATAAATATTTGTTAATGATCATACCCTTGAATTTGAATAAAGATTGTGGCACCCCATGAGGGCCCATGGACCACACTTTGAGAATAACTGCCTGATGACATACAAATTTATTAGTACACTAAAAATATTTTTCTAAGGCCCCTTGTATTTGAGTATTTTCCTCTTTAGGTTTTGCAAAACCTTTCTGTCATCAAAGGTAATCTGATCAGTTATTCTCATGTGGGGCTGCAGTGCACATGTTGGTCTTCTCCAGGTCACAGTCCATTTTTATAATGAAGTTAGGACTGAATGGGTCAGAGTCCATTGAAAATAGAAGCACATTAAAAGATTAAGTTGTAACAGAACAGTATTCCTAGTTACTAAAATATCACACTTCTCCTTTATAATTCTGCCGGAGGCTGGCTTCAGCAGGTCCAAGGGTCCCCAAAGGATGGATGATGTCAGCCAGAGAGAGTGAGAGAGCCCTGAGATTCTTTCTGATCACCAGGCAGACATCTCTGTCCTGTCGGTTTTGGTGTCTTTATTTATAGGTCAAATGATAACATGACATCAGAAAAAGAAATTTTTACAATGGATAACTCTTTGTGATAAGATGCTTTGGAAAGTGTACAGAAGCAGCTTATACAGAAGTATTCTTGCAGAACTACTCCAATCATAGTGAGGTTGAGTAAATCTTACAACTAAGGAAATAATAGGATATTCTTAGTGAAAAACAGGATGATATACATATTTGTTCTAAGTTAATAATGCTAGGATTAGGACATAGGTTAAGTTGTATATAGATAGGCTAGGAGTCATTTTGTCTAGCTCACAAAAGGACAAATGTTTTTGAGCTGGTTAATAAGTTGTGGAAACCTTTTGACTTGATGCTGAATGTGTAAGCACCATGGAGGTCCTAAAGGTGTCGGCCTTTGTTTTTGGGTTATGTCTTAGCAACTCTTATCTATCCTTATCCCAGCTGCCAGTGTAAGGGAGGGTGTTTGTAGAAAGTAGGCCTTAGGGAAGGGACTGCCATACTGCCATACATCACCAGTTAGAAAAGGTATAAGTATTAACTTAAGTTCTGCCCTTATTGGTTCCTTAACCCTAAATTAGGCTCTTTGTCTCAGGGCCAGGCTCAATTGTAACTCCTGTGCTCTCAACACCCTCTAACCCCCTTTGGATCTGCAAGGCCCATAGGAAGAGCCTTTTGCCAATCACAGTACTTTCATCTAAAATCTCTTTTGAAAAGTCAGGAATATGCTTTTCCTTATGAGGTATCTGTGTGGGGAATATTAGTCTGGCTTGGAATATTGTGAGGCCTGGTCAATACCCGCAGGCTCATTTCCAACATGAGCCAGTAGTAGCAGAAGGAGATACCAGTTTTCGTTTCTCATGGCAGGAGCTGTGCAAACGCTGCCATTTCCTCCCTGTGACTGTCATCCAGCGAGGCCGTTGCGGCTCCTGGCATAATTCAACTTTAGTTTTAACTTAATAAGTTCAATTTACTTTCTGATGGTTTTTATTCTTTCAGCATATCTTCACATGACCAAGGTGATATAGGTTGAAATCAGTTGAACCTTGCAGAGCTGGGTGTAGAATAATAAAGTTGCTGTAAAAGGCACCAACCAATGGCTTAGCTAAGGATCATTCATGAAGTCAAACAGCAGGTTGGAGGGGCGATTTCTACCAGTAACTAATGGGTACTGAGCATTTACTCTATACTAAATGCTTTGATAAGTGTTATTCACGTATACACATGTATTTTGTCAGTTAATCCACAGAACAATCTATGATATTATTGTTATTCTCATTTTACTAATGAGAAACTGAAGTTCATGGAGGTTAAATTGCTTGTAGTCAAACAGCTAGTAATTACTGACCCTGACATTCAAAGCTCATGCTGTAACCACTATCTGTTTGACTGCTTTGGGGAATTTAAATTTTTTAGCCACCTAAAAAAATGGAATTCATTGATGGTTAATTCTCCAGTTAGACCATTGCAAGTCATCTATATTTACATTTATTTAGTGCTTTGTACTTTTCAAGATATTTCCACATTTGGTCTTTTTCTCCTCATCTCTCTCTTTCTTTCTCTGTGTATCTATGTGTCTGTCTCTCTTCATCTCTCTCTCTCTCTCTTTTTTTTTCTTTTTGCTAGAAGCTACTGATTTGTTTGGTTTTGATGATTGAAAAGACCAGTGTATAATTGCTCTCTGACATACAGTTGGAACGAATGGATGAATGGATATTTTTCAGGTCTCTTTTCTTTTGACTGTAATTTGGTTGAAATGAGACAGCATTACTTTATTAAAAAAATTTGGTGGTAATTGGGACAGGAACTAACCTATGTTCAAGTGAAAAAATGCCTTTTGATATGCAAATGCTTTTTTCTTAGGAAAATTAATCATCTACATTTGCTTTCAGGAGAATATTTAAATGACATTAGGCAGTGTTTAAGGCCCTTGAAGGCCTTTGCAAACTTTGTTCTAAAAGCATACCATTAAACAACTGAATAGGTCCTCAATGAACATTTGGTTGGAATACTTCAGTTTGCAGATCTGAAAACTGAAGCACAGAAAGCTGATTTGTGCAAGGTCACAGTTAAAAAGTGGCTGAGTGAGGGGCACCTGGGTGGCTCAGTTGCTTAAGCTTTTGACTTAGGCTGAAGTCATGATCTCCCAGTTCTTGATTTCGAGCCCTGGGTTGGGCTCTGTGCTGACAGCTTGGAGTCTGGAGCCTGCTTCAGATTCTATGCCTCCATTTCTCTCTACTCCTCCCCCACTTGCACTCTGTCTGTCTCTCAAAAATAAATAAACATTAAAAAAGGGGGTTGCTGAGTGAGATTTGAACCCAGATCTGCTGCTTTCTTGTCTAGAGATCATGCCTCCAAATCACATGGACACAAAATAAAATATTGGCAGATCCATATATAGTTAGCCTTTGAACTACATAGTTTTGAACTGCATGGGTCCACTAATATGCAGATTTTCCAATACAGTCCAGGATCATAAATGTACTTTTTTCTTCCTTATGATTTTCTTAATAACATTTTCTTTCCTTTAGCTTACTTTTTTGTAAGAATAAAGTATACAGTACATATAACATACAAAGTATGTGCTATTGACTATTGATGTTGCAAGGAAGGCTTCCAGCCAACAGTTGGTTAATAGTAGTTAAGTTTTGGGGGAGTCAGAAGTTATCATGGGTTTTCAACTGTGTATGTGGGGTCAGGATGCCTAATCCCTGAATTATTCTACAAAGTAGCATAACAGCTGAATTGAATTATTGCATCTAATTCTAATACTTAATGTATTTCTCTTACATTACGTCTCTTATTATTTCTGTAATACAGAACTTTCCCTTATTTGCATGGTACACTGTTCTTGTTTTATTTGATAATGTGGAGATTAAAGTTACTGCCTCTACTACCTTGACACTATGCTGCTATGGTTATTACTATTACTACTATTAAAAATTACCCTTATTGAGTACCTACTGTGTACTAGGCACTACGATGAATACTTTATATGTTTATCAGTCAGGTCAGTCAGGAAAACCGATGCCATTCCGTAATTCTGAGAAGGAATTTAATACAGAGAATTAAGTGCTTACAAAATCATTAGTTCAAAGAGTGAAGATCAAGAAAAGCTGTCATTAACTTTCTATTTGCTATAGACTTTTAGAGGATCAGGAAGTTGCTGCTTTTGCCACGTTAGGAAAATAGAAAAGTTGTAGTGTGAAGGTAGGTAACTCAGGGCAATATACCCAGAGGCCATTGCAAAACTTCATGTCTGCTGAAGCTCACATGATTGCCTGTTGCGGCCATAGGGAAGAGTCATAAACTTCTGGCTGTCTTCCGTCTTCCAAAACTCCCCCAGATTGGTAAAACCTAAACTGTACCTAGAATCACTTGACGAAACAGTCTGAGAAAGGTAGCTCCTAAGCTTCTAGTCTTTGCTATATGGGGGAAGCCCATAAAGAGGTGAAAAGGCTGCCAAATCTCTACAGCCAACATACAGCAGGGTATTTACTGTGTGTTTTAATCCTCAAGAATTACAGATGAAGAAACCTGAAACTTAGACATTTTAAGGAACTTGTGTAAGAAGCTTCTTGATTATATAATAGGCTGGCTGACACATGTTTAGTAAAGCACAGATGCTCCCTGAAAGGTAAAAAATCATGAAATTATTTTTATTTGATATTTCAAACAGATGTGTTTAGGCAGTAATCATGGGACATACCCCAGGGCCTTTAATATATATATATATGTTATATTATATTATAACATTATATTATATACATTACATATATATGTTATATATGCATGTATATTACATGTATATATTTATATATTTTAACCTTCCAATCTATAAAACTGGTGAAAGAATCGTGAGAAAAGCGTGGGAAGCACACCAGAGACTTTAATATATATATATATNACTTATATACATTAAAATATAGTTTTAAATTATTTTCTGCTGCTTTTTTGACTATAAAAGTGATGAGGTTATAGTGAGAGGAACACTGCCTAAAATCACATAGCTCGTCATTGGGAAAAGCAGGATTTAAAGTCTACAAATCTGACTCCAGTGCCTGCCTCTTAACCTGCCTCAACTGTCTTGAGACATGGAAGGGATCTCCATCTAGTATGATTATTCTTTAATTAGCATTCACTTTCATAGCCACTCTTTTGCTTATCTTGGATCTGAAAAATATATTGTATTTACTGTCACCCTGTTTTGGGAGGAAAAGCATAAAGATTGTATGATATGTTAGACCTGTTGCTTTAAGCTGGAACACAAACAGTCAAGTCTTGTGCTCTATGAGGAAATAAAGATCCAAAGTAAATAGTCTTGACTTTTAGGATAAAGTGGAATGGGGAAACACAGATGAGGATAGGGGAATGCAGGTTTCCTATGACCTAAGCAGTGCCAGACACCCAGTTTAGAAGAGCAGAGCAGAGAAGCCTTCACGTTTTTATGGGAAAGGGCGTTGAGCATTGAAAGATCCGGCAGCACCGTTCAAATCTAATTTCAACCTTGTCCCTTCTGGAAAAGAGCTCCCCCTGTGGGGGTATGTTGAACAAATGTGAAATACGGAATTTGAATTAGGTATTTACAGAGATCTTCCTGCTCTGAAATTCAGCTTTCGAGGTTTGCGAAGCATTAACATAATACAAAGTTTACTCTTGCTTGCCATCAATTGCTGACATTTTCCTTCTGCCTTTGAGGTTTTGAAAGTTTAATAAGTTTGAAATTCATGGTCAAATGATGCAATTTTTGGGTAACTAATTTTGGCACAGATTTTTCCCATTTCTAAGTATATTTTAGTGAGGCAGTATTTTCATTTTTAAACATTTCTCTATCTGTTGCTTATAATTTTAGTCCCAGGAGACAACTCTCAAGTTATTTAAAGACAAGATTTTTACAGATAATTGCTAAATTTGCAAGTTTATTGGATGCATATCAGCCTCAGACCAAAGAAAACTAATTAAAATCTAAGTTGGAAAAATAGCTGTGTCTGCTCATTATCTGATTATTTTCAAGTTCAAAGCTGCGCTTTTATTTAAATTGAACTGCTTTTGTGTCTTTCTCCATTTTAGTTTTAAAATTGGTAGGATAGAAAACCTAACCATTTTAACCATCTCCCATTGAAGTGATTAATTCAAGGTATAACTTAGTCTAATCCAAATTAAATTAATATACTAGAAGAAATGGATCACTTTTTGTTGATTACTTTTAATTGGTTCCAGTTTAATAAGCAAACATTACTTTAATGAAGTTTTTGAGTTTATTATGGTATAAGGTTGTTTACTCCAGTTCCAGTATTAACTTGTCACCTTAGGGCATAGCTGATTTATACTAGTACATCTTATGTTTCAGGGAAGGAATTATAAGTTTACTCTTATGTGCCTCTTGAGTAGAGGATGCATGGGCTACTACGTAGATGCCTTTTTAACCTCTATCTGTTCAGTGATAACGTGTTGTGATAGAGAAGCACTGTCAAGAGAGAGGAAACGAAAGAGAGTTTTGGGAAAGGAATGGCTGTAAGAAGTAAACAGCATCTATTCACTGTCACTATGTTACACACTGGAGACCGTATGACCCTGGAGGCCCTAGAGTCAACTGAGTCACTAGCTACACATGTTTTATAAGGATAAGACACCTCATCTCCCATGCTCAGATCTTCCTCATGTCAGAGATGAGGGGTTGACCTTGGTGATTTCACCAGCTCTGAGATTCCATGATCCTATTCTGTTAAATTCCTGTGAAAATTGACCTTAGTCCATTCAGTCCTTGGTAGTTCATTTGAGGCCCATCAGTTTGAATGTTTTGGTAAGAAAAATAAGCAAGTGCCTTCCTAGGAATTGAGGAAGAGTCATTTAAAGACACAATCTTATTCCTTAATAATACCAATTCCATCCACTTCAGGAAGGTCAGATTGTTTTGCCCTAAAACTCTGCTTGAGTTGTTTATTTTTTTCAGAAGTTCTACCTTTAGGAATTAGCTAAAAGGTTGCTCTATTCTTAAAATATTCTAATGTATTGAGAATCAATATTTATCATTCCCATGCCTGAAGTTTTAGGTTTGCTTAATATTTGGAGGTATGTATTCAGGGGATGCTATTTATCTTTCTAAAAAGTTCATAAATGTCAAAATATTTAATTGTCTTTCCTACATTCTTCAAATTTTTTTGTTTCTTGTGACATTTATTTTTAGTAGACTTGAGAACTGTAGAATAGTTTTAGATTTACACAAAAGTTGTGAAGATAGTATAGAGTTCCCACATATCCCATACCTGGTTTCCTCTATTATTAATACCTTAAAATAATACAATATATTACCCCACTTGGTAAACCAACATTAGTGTATTCTTACCAATTGAAGACCAAATTTTACTCAGATTTCCTTAGTTTTTGCCTAATGTCTTCTTTCTGTTCCAGGATCTCATCCAGAGTAGCACATTACATTTAATTGTTATGTTTCCTTAGGCTCTTCTTGGTCATGACAGCTTCTCAGACTTTACTTGTTTTTGATTACCTTGATAGTTTTCTTTTTTCTTTTCTTTTATTACATATATAATATGTACAGTTGACATACAATGTTATATTAGTTCTAGGTATACAACTTAGTGATGTGACAAGCTTATACATTATGCTATACTCATCACAAAGTATAGCTACCATCTGTGCTCATACATTGCTGTTATAATACTGACTGTGTTCCTTATGCTCTGCTTCTTATTCCTGTGACTTACTCATTCCATAAGTGGGGGCCTGTGTCTCCACTTTCCTTGCTCCCATTTTGCCCAACCCCTCACTTACCTCCTCTTTCACATCTGTCAGTTGTTTTCTGTATTTATAGTTCTGATTCTGCTTTTCGTTTGTTTATTCATTTTTTGCTTCCATTTATGAGTGGGATTGTATGGTATTTGTCTTTCTCAGTCTGACTTATTTCCCTTAAATTAATATCCTCTAGGTCCATCTATGTTGTTTCAAATGACATCATCTCATCCTTTTTAATAGCTATATAATATTCCATTGTATATTTATACTACATTTATTTATCCATTTGTCTATTGATGGACACTTAAATTGTTGCCATATCTTGGCTATTGTAAATAATGCTATAGTAAGCATCGGGTGCATATACTTCTTTGAGTTAGTATTTTCACTTTCCCTGGGTAAATAAATACCCAATAATGGAATTATTGGATCATATAATATTTCTGTTTTTGATTTTTTTTTTGAGGAACCTCCATACATTCCCACCAACAGTACAGCAGAGTTCCCTTTGTCTCGCTGTCCTCACCAACACTTGTTTCTTGTCTTCTTGATTTTAGCCAAACTAATAGGTGTGAGGTGATCTGATTGTGGTCTTGATTTGCATTTTCCTGAGATGATTAGTGATGTTATACATCTTTTCATGTGTCTGTTGGCCATCTGCATGTCACTTTTGGAAAAAAATGTCTATTTAGGTCCTCTGCCCATTTTGTATTCAGATTGGTTTTTTTGGTGTTATGCAGGTTCTTCATATTTTAGATATTAATCCCTTCTCAAATATATCATTTGTAAATATAAATGTCTTCTCCCATTCAGTAGGTTGTCTTTTTGCTTACTTAATAGTTTCCTTTGCTGTGCAAAAACTTTTTATTTCGATGTATTCCCAATAGTTTATTTTTGCTTTTGTTTCCCTTGCTTAGGAGACCTATCTAGAAAAATGTTGCTGAAATTATTGCATGTGCTCTCTTCCAGGATTTTTATGGTTTCAGTATTTCATTTAGGTCTTTAATCCATTTTGAGTTTATTTTTGTGTATGGTGAAACCCAGTTTTATTCTTTTGTATGTGGCTGTCCAATTTTCCCAGCACCATTTGTTGAAGAGACTGTCTTTTTCCCATTGTATATGTATTCCTCCTCTGTCGAAGAATAATTGACCATATAATTGTGTGTTTATTTCTAGGTTTTCTGAGCCACTGGTGTGTTTTTTTTTTGATTGGAGCATTTTATCCATTTACTTTTCAGATAATTATTGATAAGTAAGGACTGACTTTGTCATCCTGTTGTTTCTTGTTGTTTTGTAGTTCCTCTGTTCCTTTATTTCTTGATGTCTTCCTCTGTGAAATGATGATTTTCAGTAGTGGTATGCTTTGATTTCTTTCTCTTCTCTTCTTGTATTTCATGGAAGCTTTTGTTTTGTGGTTATCCTGAGGCTTACTTGAAATATCTTATAGATGCAACAGTCTACTTTAAGCTAATAACAACTAAGTTCAATTATATATAAAGAGCCTAGATTTTTATTCCCCACCACAGTTTATGTTTTTGGTACAATACTTTATATCTCTTTGCATTGCATATCCATTAACAAATTATTGTGACTCTAGCTGTTTTCACTTTGACCTTCAACCATTATGTTAGAGTTAAGGGGTTAATAAACCACCATATTACATTATTAAAGTATTCTGTATTACTATATGCTTGGCTTTACCAGTATTTTTCCCCATATGTTTTTATGTTACTAGTTAGCATCTTTTCATTTCAGCTTAAATAATTCCTTTCTGCATTTTTTGTAAGGCAGATGTCTTGGTGATGACTCCTTCTGCTTTAGCTTGTTTGGGAAAGTATTTTTCTCACCCTTGTTTCTGAAGGACCACTTTGCTGGGCAAAGTATCTTTGGTTGGTGTTTTTTTTTTTTTCTTTTACCACTTAGAATATATTATCCCTTTCCTTGTTAGTATGCATGGGCTCTGCAGAGAAATCTGCCAGTAACCTTATGGGGTTCCCTAGATTCAGACAATTTTATTTTAATGTGTCTTGGAGAAAATAGTTTTGAATTGAAATTTTAGTGTAACATATTAGCTTCATGAATTTGAATATCTGAATCTTACCTCATGTTTCCGTAATTTTCAGCCATTATTTCATTCTTATCCCTTTTGTCCTTCCCATTTTCTTTTTCTTGTCCAAGATGAAAATACAGTAGAAACCTGTGCTAAGTCTGTAATTGTTCTTTACTTTGAATTTATCTCCTAGGGTGTCACTTCCTGTGTTGCATTGTAAAGATTTGTTTACATATTTTTCTTATTCCTGGTAGGCTCTGAGCACTTCTTGAGCTGAAATTAAGTTGTTATCTTTCTAGTGCCTAGTATGATGCTTGTGATATAGTTAGCGCTATTCAAATATTTGAGTCAGTGAAACTTTGAATCTGTGGGAGCAGAGTAACAATGTCATACTGTAACCAGACTTACATTGTTGGGTTGCCTTTAAACAGGAGGTTAAGCTGCTTTTGAGTGTTTACATGTAATATTTGACCTGATACATAAGCTAATGTCCAAGACTAGGATCTCTGGAATCCTAGCAATAGATCTTGGCTCCACCACTTACAACTTGTATGACCTTGAGAAGATTATTTAACTGTTTTATTCCTCAGTTTCCTCTTCTGCAAAATGTGGGTAGTAATAAATCAAGTTCATAGCATTCCTATGGGTTGAATAGGAATATACCTGTAAAAGGTATGACATAAGGGCTTGCACATACTGCTTTGAAAAGGTGGGCATTATTACTATTAAATTATCTTCATTTAATTTTACTGTTAATTGGCATATTTAAAATATTGCTTAACATTTTTTCCTACACTAGAATATTTTTTAGATGTTTATTTTTGAGAGAGAGAGACAGAAAGACAGAAAGAGAGAGAATCAGTGGGGGAGGTGCAGAGAGGGGGGTGGGGACAGAGAATCTGCTATCAGCACAGAGCCCAGGGCTTGAATTCACAAACCACGAGATCATAACCTGATGTGAGGTCAGACACCTAACTGACTGAGTCAACCAGGCACCCCCCTGTCCTAAAATATTTTTAACCTTAGTGCTTTTCCTTTATTTCTATAGATTTGATTATTTCTCTCCTAATATGTGTGTGTGTGTGTGTGTGTGTGTGTGTGTGTGTGTGTCTTTTTCCTGAGCAGTGAGCAGAATGATGATTTCTCAGAGAACACATTCCTAGCTTGGCTCATGGTTTGAGAAGTAATTACTTTGGCATTATCTTCCATTGTCCTGCATTTGCCATCTGTTGGAAACATCACTGAAATGATCCAAGTCTTCTGTAATCTGGCAGTATTTAATTAATTAATTTTTTTTTTTTTTTTACTTTACCTCCAACTTCACTTCTATCTCCCAAATGGGGAATTTGGCCATTTATAAAGTATTTGACTAATTTCCAAAGTAAGCCCAACTATTTTAAATTTTTATAGGACATCTGTAGCTTCCGATTTGGAAAGATACTTGTTTTACTTTTAAAAATTCTATTAAATATATCAGAAAATAATAACAAAATAGTAGGAGAGTGCCATGTTAATTTTGTTTTATGCTATTATTTTTATTAATTCTGAACTGTTTAGTGGGTGGCTTCTTGTGGTAATTTCTGCAGTGGAAATGTCAATGATCTTGGAACACTAAAATTTTTAAGATAATCTGTGCCTTCTAAACTTCAGCAGGTAACTGTGTAGTTCTGGATTCTAAGCCAATTTCCATATAGGTCTTTCAGTTACCTGATGTGCTTTTAAAATGTCATTCTCCAGTACCATTCAACAGGTTGAGGTTGCATCTCTGGGACTGCAGTTTCTTCGGGTTTTCATGTCACATGCAGGATGTTTTCATCTCTGCCACATCACTCTTTTCATTGCACGTATATATTTATCTTTCATGTCGATCTAGGCCAAAACCTCCTGTAAATCTTACCAGAGTGCCTCAGCCTCTGAATTTTCTTTATCTCTCATGGAAGCATGTTCTTGAAAGGATTCCAAGAGGGCAGTTATAATGAGTGATCCTCTCATTTTTCTCCTTCTTTTCAGACCTGACAGAGAGGCTACTTATTTCACAGAAGGATGGTACTGGCTGAAAAATGCTCTCTTGGAATGGAAGGATTAATGTCTTAGGTTCCCTTGAAGATGTATTTTATTTGCATTTTAATTATTAGAGCTAAAAAGCATGAGCATGAACTGTTGAGGATATTACCTCTGAAATTTTATCTACATTGTTTCTGTTTGCATTCTGTAGAGTGTGTCACATAGGAACATATCAGCATGTGTTAAATATATATTTTTGTTATAAATTAGAGTTTGATGATTCATTTGATAATATCCACACCTATTCTTTTGATAATAAATAAATAAGAAATAGACAATGTCTAGTGTTGGTGAAAATGTAGGGAAGCAATTGCAATTATTCTTACATATTGCAGAACAGTGATTGCTACAACGTTTTGGGAGGGTAATTGGGCAACGTTTAGCCAATCATTTAGTGGGAATCTGTTGAGCATGCACGGTGGAGAAGGCACCATTCTAATTACTGAGGATATAGCAGTGACCAAATAGTCTTTACCCTTATGGATCATGCTTTCATTTGGAATGGGAATGGAGACATAAAATAAATAACCAAGTAAACACAAAATGTGTCAGGTAGTGACTGGTGTTCTGGACCAAAATAAAGCAAAATAGGGGGATAAGAAGATCTGCTCCTTTTGGGGAGGCATGGTACTTACTTTATGAGGAATGGTCAGGAAAGGCCCCACTGAGAAGTGATTTTTGAGTAGAGACTTGAAGGAAGTGAGAGAGGGAGACATCCGGGTACCTGGTCAGAAGGAGTTCAAAGTAGGGGAAACAGCAAATGCAAAGAGATCTAGGGTGGAGCCTTGCTTACAGGGTTCAGGAACTAGTGCTGAGGCCAGTGTGTCTTTTGTAAATATTGATAATGGATTTTATTATTAAAATTTCTGAAAATTTTTATTAACCTCTTTATAGTTTTGGACTTTAAAAACATGCTTAGAATAAGCTTCCATGTGGTCACAATTATCCAATAGAAACCAGTTTCTTCTTCTAAACCCTACTGATGAGTTTGTTCATAGTTAGAGCTTTTGAAACTAGAGTTGATTAGGAAAATGATCATGTAAGGATTGGACATCACTCCAGTGTGTATCCTAAAATCATCTATGTTTGTGTTGACACATTCTTTGCTTACCCAAACTGTAGTTAGGTTCCTGAACCTTCTCCTGGACACATCTGTGTACTTCCTTGTAAAATCCAGTTGTAGCAAGATTCCTGCCAAGTCAGGTGAGCAGGAGCTCCCTATTCTCAAAATTGGATCACTTCTATCTGATCAGCTCCTCATGTTCCACCATCCTGTGGATGATGTCTGATCACCTTGGCCTGTCTTCAGCAGACTCATGCTAGCTCAGCTCAGCCAGAATCCTCTTTATCTCTGATGTTTCCTCTTAGGAATTTTCCATCCACTGCCCCCAACTCTGATCCTTGGCTATAAATTCCCACCTGTCCTAGCTGTGTTTGAAATTGAGCCTGGTTTAATACTGTGCCTATTTTCCCCTATTGGAATAGTCTTGAGTAAAATCTATTGTTTTCTTTTAAAGTAGCTCTGGTTTTTATTTGAGAACATTTAGCCTACAAGTGAACATCTGAATCACTTTAGATTTTTGTAGGTTTGTTAATATTAAAATATTATTAGCTTTAATAAATTTAGAAATCTTTGTAAGACCAGATGATTATGTTGCTTTTTTGTCTTTGATTTGTATGAATAAGCTTTTCACTATGGTCACAATAGTGTACAACTCCATGTCTTATTTGACAAAATATTAACCATGAATTATGATGGATCAGTTTTAGATGATTTTTTTTTGTGGTTACCTTAAATATACATATTATTAAATGTGCATGTCAATTACAATGCAAAAGATCAAATTTGACTATATGTATTCAGTGATTAATGGCAAATATGCCCAAAACATAGGGTAAACCAAAAATATATTCAAGATTCCAGTTATTAAAAATTGTAAACACAACAATGGATTAAATTTCTTTTTTTCTTTCTGCTTTGGTATAGACCCATTTGGAGTCTTCTTTCTAGAAGATAAGTCTTACATATCACTTGCTCTGAAGGACAGCTGCTCAATATTAAAATTTGCATATGAACAGTTAAAGTTAAATTGTTGATGAGTTATATATCTTTTATTGTTACTAATTATATTGCCCTTAGAATGTTTGAAGGATCTGTTGATAACTTCCATTTCTGATAGAATACATGTTCTCCAGAGGGCCTCAGCTCAAGGGACATGTGTTTGTGTGTGTGTATACATTCAGTCTTGGAATTGTGTGAACTCTGATATTTAATCATTAAAACATAATACTTGCTCATGCACTGCCTTAAGCCAGAATGCGGGATCCTACTATGTACACTCCAATTTCTCCAATGACATTAGAATCTCCTTAGAAGAGATGGCACAAGGAAAATAGAATAACGTAATTTTTAAAAAACAAAAGGGAGGTGCACATTACAATTTTGACTCATAATTTCGGAGTAAAATATGACCATTAGTAAGATAGCTATCATGTTTTTCTATTCTGGTTAATGCAGGGTCCACTGTTTCTCTAAACTCTGCAGAAAAGTGATTGAATAGTCTGTATGTTAATTATTCCCTTGTCTGATATAAATAAACATGTAATAAAAAATGCTAATTAAAACAAGTCTGGTTATTTAAACAATGCATTATTTAAGAAAGATCTCTAATATTTAATGTTAATTTTCCTTTGTGTATGTCAACAATCTGTGAGCTTTTGTTATTAAAATTAATAAGTGATTAATCAGTACCTCAAATAAGCACAGGAGTCTTAAGGTCCAATATCATTGTTCATAAAAATACTTTAGTAGTGGTTCCTAAAAGACATATCAAATATTTATTGTTTTGCAAAACCTGATGGTAACATTCTGTGAGTTGCCTAAGGGTAGCAATTCTTCATCTGAATGTTTTCATTATGACAGTATTTTTTTTGAGAGGATAATGTAGTTGGAAAAAAATCTCTTCAACCAAATGGTGTTGGGAAAACTGGACAGCAATATGCAGAAGAATGAAACCGGACTACTTTCTTACACTATACACAAAAATAAATTCAAAATGAGTTTTAGGATTAAAGACCTAAATGTGAGACAGGATACCTTCAAAATCCTAAAGGAGAAAACAGGCGGCAACCTTCTTGACCTCAGCCAGAGCAACTTCTTGCTAGATATGTCTCCAGAGTTGAGGGAAACAGCAAAAATGAACTTGTGGGATTTCATCAAGATAAAAATCTCGTGCACAGTGAAGGAAACAGTCAACAAACTAAAAGGCAACCCACATAATAGAATAAGATATTTGCAAATGACATATCTGATAAAAGGTTAGTATACAAAATCTATAAAGAACTTATCAAACACAATACCCAAAGAATAAATAATCCAGTTAAGAAATGGGCAGAAGACATGAACAGAACTATCGCCAAGAAGACATCCAGATAGCTAGCAGGCACTTGAGAAAATGCTCAATGTCACTCATCATCAGGGAAATACAAATCAAAACCACAATGAGCTACCACCTCACACCTGTCAGAATGACTAAAATTAACAACAGAGGAAACAACAGATGTTGAGGATGTGGAGAAAGGAGAACCCTCTTACACTGTTGGTGAGGATACAAACTAGTATAGCCACTCTGGAAAACAGCATGGAGACTCCTCAGAAAGCTAAATTAGAACTACCCTATGACCCAGCAATTGCACTACTGGGTATTTACCCAAAGAATACAAATAACTGATTTTAAGGGGCACATGCACCTCAATGTCTATAGCAACATTATCAACAACAACTAAATTATGGAAAGAGCCCAAACTTACATCAACAGATGAATGGATAAAGAATATGTAGTATATATACACAATGAAATATTATTCAGCCATCAAACAGAATGAAATCTTGGCATTTGCAACTATGTGGATGGAGCTAGAGTGTATTATGCTAAGAGAAATAAGTCAGTCTGAGAAAGACCAATACTGTATGATTTCTCTTATTTGGAATTTAAGAAACAAAACCGATAACCATAGAAGGGGGGAAAAAGAGAGAGAGGTAAACCATAAGAGACGCTTAACTATAGAGAACAAACTGAGGGTTGTTGGAAGGGAGGTGGGTGAGGAATGGGCTAAATAAGTGATGGGTGGGATACTTATGTCCTCAGTGATGAGCACTGAGTGTTAGTGATGAATCACTAAATTCTACTCCTGAAACCAATATTACACAATATGTTAACTAACTAGAATTTAAATAAAAATTTATAAAAAGTAAATCCACAATAAAGCTGTAAAACACTAAAGAAAACAAATAAAAGAAATGTAGTCAGCTAGTAGTTCATTTTCATATCCAGTGGTCAAGGGCAGCTCTCTTGTCTCTAACTTTAATGAAGTATCTATTTCATATTGATCCACTGGAATTTCTATGAATACTTAAATATTCTCTGGGAATGCATACATCTGACTATTAAAACATAGTCCTTTGTTAGAATGCAAAGCATTGATGTCTGTATTTAAAAACTATTTTCAAGTTCATTTGGAGATACCCAAATTTTAATTAAATGAAAGTGTTAGAAATAATAAATAAGGATTGAAAATGGAATCAAAATGTATCAACCTGACAGACCTTGCTGATTTGGTGTTAAAGGAGTTGTATATAATATCTAATTTTAACATTCTTTGTAGTGTGACCCAACAAAGAAATATTCTTCACAGACTAGTTTCCTTCAAATTTGCTAAATAATGCATTTCTAATTTGCTACAGTAGTAGCCAGTAGAATGCACAAGTAATGCTGCTGTTTAATTTTAGAATAACTCTGAATGTTTTCATTAGTATTCCCATTCCATGATGTACTTCTCTTTTTTTTTTTTTTTTCCAGAACTGCTACCATGTTGTAGAACATTTAGAAAATTTGAAGGAGATTCTCATTAGTGTTAAAATCATTAAACCTTTCCATCAAGTTGCAAAGAATGATGTTTTAATAGAAATACTGATCTATCTGAAAGAAGAAAAGTTAAATGATGTCTGTTAGTGAATATTTGGTTTCTGGGTACCCATGATCTATTTATTCTGTAGGTAACCATGTTTCCAACCCTGCTGGTATATTACTTCTTTTCCACTTGCTTCTAAGCTGTTGACATTATCCTGGGCTCTAGAAAAGGACATGTGCTTCAGATCTCTCCAGTCGTAATATTCCCTTGTCCACAGTGATTGGATCAGGGCTGGCACGTGACCAGGTTAGAGCCAATAAATAAGAAGCAGTGTAAGGAAATGGTGTCAACAGTAAGGAGATCTTCCTTTTCTTCTACTTCTCCTGGACTACTACTTCCTTCTGCTCCTCTTCCTCCTACTTCTTTTCTAAGAAAGTATTCTTGACTAGGTCCAAGAATGACTTATTATAGTATTAAAAATAACAGGTCATGAAATAGTTAAATGACATTGTATTAAAGTAAAACATATTTTAAAATACAACTTTTTTGTGGGCACCTGGGTGGCTTAGTCATTTGAGCCTCTGACTTCAGGTCATGATCTCATGGTTCCTGAGTTCAAGCCCTGTGTAGGGCTCTGTGCTGACACCTCAGAGCCTGGAGCCTGCCTCAGATTCTGTGTCTTCCTCTCTCTCTGCCCCCTCCCCCACTTGTGCTCTGTCTCTCTCTCTTTCAAAAATGTTAAAATTTTTAAAATGTTTATTAAAAAAATAAAATACATTTTAACTGAATACTTAAGGTTCTTTGACTCATATTAAAATCACCACAATTATTATAAGCTCCCCAAGTCTTTGACACTCCTCTCTATAAAAGCTGGATCCTAATTTTGCTTCTCTTAACCATGAGCTAAACATAGTGACTTTCCTCTAGTGAATTAAATGTGGTGGAGGGGCTCCTGGGTGGCTCAATTAGTCACAGGTCTGACTTCAGCTCAGGTCATGAAAGCAGAGTTCAGATTCTGTGTCCCCCTCTCTGCCGCTCCCCTAATCACGGTCTATCTCTCTCTCTTTCTCTCAAAAATAGGTAAGCATTAAAAAATATATTTTTTTAATGTGGTGGAAGTGGTGGTGTGTCGTTTCCAGGAGTCATAAAAGACATTGCAGCTTCTATCTTCCTTTCATTTGAATTATTTGTTTTGGTGGAGTTGGATGTCTTGTCATGAGATACTCAAGTAACCCTGAAGAGGAGGTTCTTGTGATGAGAAACTGAGGCCTTCTGCCAAGAGACAGTGCTGACTTGCCAACTAAGCAAATAAACTGTCTTGGAAGCAAATCCTCCATGCCTACTAAACCTTTAGACAACTGTAGCCTTGGCCAGCACCATGGCTGCAACCTATGTGAGACTCCAAGCCAGAACTACTGGGGTAAGCAGCTCCCACATTCCAATTCACAGAAACCATGAAGTAATAAAATTGATTGCTCTTTTAAACCACCAAATTATAAGGCAAATTGTTATGCTTAATCCTTTACTATTTTGAAATCAGTACTGATATAAAACTTTTGGTTTATCTAGAGTGTCTATAAAGCTGTTATTTCTGGATACTTTTCTTCCAATAGTTGGAAATTATGCTCTGGACATTTGCTTTTAGAACTACTTTGAAGTCTTGATTCTCTCAGTAATAAGGCAAGCAAAAGAAGATACTTTAAGATTAAAAAAAACTTCTAGTACTATTTATTCTTAAAACTTGATTTTAAGTCTTATACGTTACCCTAGATATTAACCAGTGTTATATTGATCTGTAGGATTTTGAAGTGATAGCTCAAAACTTCATTTCATACCCTGATAACAGTATGATCACCTCCTCAAATTTTCATGTTTCCTAAAGGACTTACTTTTTCAGAATCAGTGCTCTTTGAGAGTCTTCATTCATTCATTCATGTGTCATTTATTCAAACAACAAATATTTATTTTTTAAACATTTGTTTGTTTGTTTAATTTTATTTTGAAAGAGAGTGTGAGTGGGGTAGAGGCAGAGAACCAGAGAAGGAGAGAGAATCCCAAGCAGGCTCCATGCTATGAGCACAAAGCCAGTTGTGAGGCTTGATCTCAGGACCACGAGATCGTGACCTGAGCTGAAATCAAGAGTCAGATGCTTAACTGACTGAACCACCCAGGTGCCCCAAAGAACAAATACTTATTGAGCACCATCTTACTGCTAGACACTATTTTGTGGCATTAAAGTGAGTGACATAAGCTTCCTGATGAATAAGGTCATTTTGGGGACTATTTCACCCCTGTCTGTTTCACATCAGATGGACTCAGGAGCAGGATTTAACCTTTTCCCCTCATTTTTCACCAAACCACTTATTTAAGATATTTTTATGCCTAGGTTTTCTGAATTTTTGAATATATTATGAGTTTTATACTGAAGAAACAAATAGCCTAAAATTCACTGTAAGAAATTCCTGTTTTTAGTAGTCCTGTAGCTCTTTCTATAAATTAAACTCCAGGCTCATTGGTTGTGTTTTGTGGCCCTCTTCGCCCCTCATTCTCTGTGCTCTGTTCTCCTTCTTTCTCCATTTTTGGTTCTCTATACAATTGGCAACTCAAAGCAAGCAAGAGAGGAAACTTTGTAGTGCTTATTTATTTTCATTACAGAGAATTTTACCTCTTCTGTGGTCTTTGCTTTTGCCAACCTGTAATCACTTGCATTTTCCCCTAACTCACTTTCTTATCAGTGCATATTTCTATACAAAATTGGCTCCCTTCACAAAAAGAAATCGGATGCTCTCTTTTAAAGAAATTATTTTCAAATTGCTATAAAAATTTTTCCCTGAAGGGATAGGAGCTATGATATGCATTCATCAGTAACACCCAATAAACTGGTTGGACTAGTGGTAAAAGTAGTTCAAGGATTATTTACTGTGGAGCCACACATATAATCTCTAAATATTTATTTACCAGTGAATAGGATACCTAATAATAGTCACATAGTCCAAAAAGGCTACTCTGGGCAGACAAGTGAAAAAATTTTTTTCAATCTTCAATTTTTAATTTAAACACAAAAATTGGCTCTTTTCAACCTGTTTTCTGTTGCTTGACATAACATTTCCATGCAGGACATAGTTAATATTAAAATCATGATTCCATGAAAACTAGGCTATAAATAATACCTTTTTATGTGAGGTAAATATCAGGGAGAATTGTAAGATTGAGAAATATATGTTTTGAGAAAAGTCATTATGAAATCTTTGCTCATTTTTCTTCTTTTCCTTCTTCATGATTTGGATTTGCACAGGTTCTTTACTCTTTAGAGGGTACAATTATGGAATCTATTTGAAGGTTATGAAAACACAATGTTTTAACTTTCCATTTAGGAGTGTAGTGTACAGTTTATTCATATATATTATAGGGCCCAGGTTTAAATACTGTTGTTATCCTTAAACAAAGTTAAAGGTGTAGATTCTAATGAGTTTAATTTACCTATAAAGTGAAGCCCCCCGCCCCCCCTTTTTTTTTTTTGATATTTCAGTGCTTTCTACTTACTACTAATGTTGGCAATATTCTGTTTTTGAATTTGGCTGAGACAGATGGAAAGAACAATACATTTTTTTAAACTGAAAACCTTGAAAAACAGTTGCTTTTAACCAAGTACAAGGTCTAGTAATTGTTTCTTTTCCTTTCTGTCTCCTCCCTTCCTATCTTCATTCCCTGTTTCTTTTCTTTTACTTTCTCACTGATGATATGCTGGAGAACCTGAAAATACTAAGCAAAATCAAATGGCTATGTAAGATCATAGCATGTGTTCAGGCAGAGATAGATTATTATGTATTTATTCCCAAAACAGACATCCATCAGTTTTCTTCTCTTAGAAGTACTTGGAGAATGTGGGTTTGATTTAAAAATTAGTCTAATTATGTTTTTTATCAGTCTAAATTTTCTCTAACGGGAGGTTTGAGATTTGTCTTATGTATTTGTTCTAAGCTGTTTAAAGGAAACAGAAAAATGAGTAGAGAAATATGGATTCTAGTTATAACTAACTTTTAAGTTTGATGTTAAGTATGTCACTTATGCTATTCAGAAACCATTTTATCTAATATATCATATATTAATATAATTAATATAATATATTATATATTAATGTATATTATCTGCCACTCTCTGAGATTTCTGCTAGGTTTTAAGCTTTGAGTCCATGATTCTAAATGTCAGGTTATTTCATATTAAAGATTGGCATTATTTAATGTAAAATTATTACTAATTATAATTGGCATCTGTCCATAGCTTTCTCAATACTACCTGGTAATAAAACTTATTGCTCATATTACCTTTTGATTTTTCAAACAAACAAGTTTTAAAGCTAATGTAGTGGATATTTGGTATCTTCTTTGATAACCTTCTTCTTATTCCCTTTTCCATACAGTTGTCAGTTTCTATTTGGGCATCTAGTGATGCAACCAAAAATACTAGGCTAACCCAATCAGAGTGAATTAATTCATTGGTTATATACTTTGATTCGGAAGTTCCCATTCTGCTCCTATGTCACCTAAACTGGTCCAATCTGAGTGAAATTCAGGGTTTATGTTGAGAATTATGTACAAGACAAATTTAGTGCTAGATGTAAATGAGAAAGCACATATCTCAGGGTATTAGCAAGCATCTTGGGATACACAAAGAGAGTGCAAGTGGGGGAGGGGCAGAGAGAGAGGAGGACAGAGGATCCAAAGTGGGCTCTAAGCTGACAGGCTGACAACAGTAAGCCTGTTGTGAGGCTCTAACTAAAAAACCCTGAGATCATGACCTGAGCCAAAGTCGAATGCTCAACCTAATGAGCCACCCAGGTGCCCAAGATCTTTATCTTTTAAGCCAGTTTAAATTTTCCTTTATTCATGGTTAAAGCCAGTGTTTAGCTTTCCAACTGTGGTAGGTAAAGTCAGTTCATGAGATCAATCACAATTATAGAGTGTCAAAGCAATTAAATGATGGAACAAAACTACAAAGAGACCTCTAAAATACCATGACGAATCTTTACTTGTTGAAAAGAGAATGATAACATAATGGAAAAAGCATGGGCTTTGAAGTGCGGTAAACTTATTTGAAATCTTGACTCATTTACATAATAAAAATAGTACCTAACATTCATTTACTATTTGCTATGTCCTGAGTGCTTTGAGTTCATTATCTTTTGTAATCTTCTTAATTATTTTTACCTTCCTTTATAAGTGAAGAAACTGAGGATCAGAAAAATTAAGTATACAGTTATAAGGCATAGCTAGGTTTCAAAGCCATATGTACACTATCCACAGTCTTCATTTTTACTTACTACATCTTTGAAAAATGGAGATCTATGTGTGTATTTTATTTAGCATATTTTTTTAAATGTTTGAGCTAGCATTTGAAAATTGAAAGATCGTGTGTAAAAATTTAGACTTGTATCTATCTTCCCTTGAAAAGTAAGGGCTGGCCATTGTGTCTTTATTCCCAGTGGAATTATCAGTGACAGAGTTACTGTTTGCTCCATTTAGTTAAGACATGCCCTCTACAATTTGCCATAGCCTCTATTTTTCTATATTGTAGCTCTGACTCCAAAACGATGTCAAAAGTAGTGACCATTTCTACCATATTGTTGATTTTCTTACAACAGAGAAATATTTATACCTATGAAATGATGGATTGATCTAGAAGGCTGGGATTTTCAAAGAATGGGAGAATATACTCTTTTTTTCTTCCAGATTTCTTGAGATATGATTGCCATATAACAACACTGTATAAGTTCAAGGTGTACGGTGTGTGATTTTATACACTTCTATATTGCCAAATGATCACAGCATGGCATTAGCTCACACACCGCCATCACTTCACATAATTACCTTTTCTTTTACTGTAGTAAGAACATTTAAGATTATAGTTAATAATACGCGATTACATACTAGAAAGTTGTTAGAGAATGTATTCTGAACTGTAGATGCAAAGAACATTTCTTCTTATTTAATACACAAGTGCCACACCTAATGTATTCATTGATTTTACTTAGCTCCTGGGAGCATTTGAGTTTATGAAACTTGAACAATCCTTTCGGTTTTCTGTGTAATTTGGGAAAATTTTCTCCAAATTTTCAAATCCTTTTCCTCATTTTAAGAATGGAGATTTGGGGGCATCTGGGTGGCTCAGTTGGTTAAGCAGCAGACTAGCAGACTGTTGATTTTTAGCTCAGGTCATGATCTCACGTCATGAGATGGATCTCTCTGTGGGGCTACACACTGGGTGTGGAGCCTGATAAGATTCTGTCTCCCCCTCTCCTTCTGCCCCTTCCAGACTTGTTCTCTCTCTCTCTCTCAAAAAAAAAAAAAAAGAAAAAAAAAAGAAAAGAAAAGAATGGGGCTTTTATGGCATGATTAAATAAGGTAACCTGTTTAAACAATTTAGTGTAATACCTGGCATCTGGTAGTTGCTCAAAAAGAGAAGTCTGTGGTCCCTTAACCTTTCTTTTTCTTATATGAATCTGGCCTATATTACTGTAGTGCAAATGGTAAGAGACTGCTTTATTTTTTCTATATCAATGGCTTTACTGTCTATATCATTTGCAAACTATTTTCTGCTTGGTCTTGTGTTTCATTGGTCTATAGATAGTGCCTCTCAAATATGAGGGCTATAAAGGAAAAAATAATTAGTACCATGAAGATGGGATTTCAGTGGGCCATAATTTCCATGGTATGAAAGAAATGAAGCAGTGGTGTCTGTTTCCTAGAGCCACCATCCAGGAGAGGAGCTTTATGACAGAAAGAGGCCAAATTGCACATCTAGAATAAAATGAGTACTGACTGTTGGGAAGAAGAGATACTTTAATTGGTGATGGTCCTGTCAAAGTTTGCAAGAAGCTATCACCATGGGAGTGACCCCGTCTAAGGAATGATTGGTCAAATGAGGGAAGAAAAATAGATCCTTCTCAGTCTTTGCCCTTTTGGGGCCATTCAGTATATGAGGTGAAATAAGAGTTTTGTGATATGAAAGTCAGTCTCCATATCTTTTTAACTTGGGAAAAAAATAAATTCTCCTTTTTAGTGTCTTTCCAAAGAAGGGATTTACGTTTGAACTTAGTCATTCATTGTAGAATCATATCATTGCAACTTTAGCTGAGAGATAAAGAAATAACACATAGATTAAGAAGAAGCCAAGAAAAAAATTGTTATTTATAGCCATCAACATATCATAGAATTTGAACGATCATTAAAAAGATTGAATTATAAAACTTTAAAGCAGCAAAGAATAATATTTCTTTTACTGTACAGTGACTTCTCTGAATTTTTCCAGCTGGCTAAATAGATACTGAAAACCAGGTCTTAACGCTTTCAGAGTAGTAGCCTTTTCACTATACTTTGCCTTCCTATTGTGGTTCTATTTGAGCTGCTGCTCAGAGATCAGATACTAAGTTAACATTTAAAAAAAAAAATACAGTGAGCATGGATGCCTATTCCTAGTCCTCTCAGCCCCTTTACCTTATTGAGGACTTCTTCCTTTTTGGGAATAGGTAATGCTCTCTCCATCTACATTGGTCAGAGGGAGCTACTATGTTCTTGCAATGTGACCCTCACTTTCTAACTGTAACTGATTTGTTGAATGGTGGATATATAAATCAAATAGTCAAATAAAACATTTTATGGAGAATTTGCAATTGGGATTGAAATAAAGACAGATCAGCCTCTCTTTGAATGGCTGACTATGTAACATATAAACTCAGTAGTCTGTGTCTGCCATGTAAACTGAAAAAAGAAAACTGGTTGCAATGAGGGAGACATTAACATCATTGCAGAGAAAAGCAGCAATGAGAGAGGGAGAGGATTCTGGGGTTCTGTATTATGTTCCACAAAATGCCACTAGATTCTCCTAACTGATTCCCTCTTTTGTTTAAAATAATTCCAGAGGATTCTTTTTTTTTTTTGCATCTTTCATTTACTGTAATCAAATAAGAGTATATACTTCTCATTTGATATTTCATGTCTTTGAGGTTTTTCTGATGGCAAGTTGCATTTTTTTTCTCATCAGGGGACTGTATATAATATTATTTACCATTTACAAACTACTTTATGGGTACCAGATACTAAAAAATGCACAAAACAAACATTATTCATAAGCCTTAACCTGCAACAAAGGAGACAATATTGACATTTAAACCGTGCTATTCTGAATGATGAAGTAACTTGTCCAATATTTCTCATCTCATTAATGATAAATTTTCTACCCACTTCTTCATTTATTTCTTTAATAGAATTTCATTAAATACCTAGTATATTCAAGTATCATTCTAAAAGTACTGAACAGTCACAAATAAGCAAGACAAACAAATAGGGTCTCAGTTCTCATGGTTCTACATTCTAATGAAGGATATAGGCAAGAAACAAGTAAATATAAATATGAAGCAAGGGTGAAGGATATGAAAACTACAATTCAGTATAAATAAAATATAAATAATATATATTAACAAGATTATATATTAAAATAAACATAGATTTAAAAAAGAGTTATGGGAGATTGGGGACTATTTTAGGTTAAAGTTGTCAGAAAAGTCCCCTTTGAGAAAAGACCTAAGTGGATGAAAGAGTGAGCCAAGTATAGACCTGTAGGAGATAGTTTCCAGGTAAAGGCATTAGCAGGTACAAAAAAGTTCTTCCTTACAGATAAACCAATCATTAGAAGGTAAGAAATTCTAGAAATATATCCATATATCCAAATTTCATATAGTAGAAACAATATATTAAAGAGATGCTGTACAGATAACTAGAAAAAGGGTAGACCTAGCCATAAGGAAGATCATGAACACATTTGTTATATGGAAGGATGAAGTTGCATCCCACTTTCCTTCCATAGACCAACATATAAACATTGGTTTTTGGTGACATTAAATATGAAAGATATTATTTTGTATTTTTAGAGAAACATTCTTCTTAAACTGGACAGAAAAATTCAAACTAGGAATGAGAAAGTAAATTTAAAGATAACTTATATGTATCAAAAGATACTATTACTCATGAAAGTGGAACCCGAAAACTATGATATATTTGTAATACTTGTGACTGAGATAGGATTAATAGCCAGACTGTGTAGAAGACTCCTATAAATAAATAAAAAGGACAAATTACTAAAACCATGGTCAAGATAAAACATTTCACAGAAAAGGAAATATGGATGGCCAAAAAATATAGAAGTCTGCTATCAATAGTATGCAGAGAGGTGAGAATTATAGCCAGAAAGCTTTATTTAATATTTACCATATTGGTAAAAGTTTTAAAAGATAGAAAATTATGAAGTGTTGCAAAGATATGGAGAGATAGGAACTCCTACTTTGATGGTGGAAATTTAAAATTGAGAAAGTCACTTGAGAAAACAATTTACTGTTATTTAGTAAAAAAAGGCAGATGCATGAACCCCAAGAACCACCATTTCTACACCAAGACTTAAACCTTGGAGAAACTTTTACACATGTTTAAGTGATATTTATTGCAGATATTTTTTAATAGAGGAAACAACCCAAATGTCCATCATTTAAAAAACTGGATAACTGAATTCTCATTCATGTGTACACTGGCTTTTTATTTAGTGATGGATCATAGATGGATTTCAAAAATGTAATACTGAGCAATACATGAATGAATGAAAAAAAAGTTGTGGAAATGTCTATATAAACTTGCATGACCAATCTTTTTGATTAGGGATACATCCATGTGTGTGACAAGTCTAAGGAAAATCAAATGGAAGAAATTTTGAAAATTATTGAAAGAAATTTAGTATGGCAGTGACCTCACAGGGGTATAGAGGGGTTCTATTCAGAGAGGAATATCCAGAGGTCTTTGGAAACAGTTGTAAGGCTCTTTTGCTTAACCTGGGTTCTGGGTGCTAGGTACTTGATTTTATCATTATGTAAACCATATATCTAACAAACTTTAAACATTCTTTTTTTTTTTTTTTTACAAACTTTAAACATTCTATATACTACTTTCTATGTATAAAGTGGTTCACAGTTTCACATAAATAAGAATCTCTTGCTCATACCATGATGCTATACTTCTAAAAATGTAAACAGAAAGCTGTCATTATTTTCCCCAACCTGATACAATTCAGGTTGATTCTATTTCTTTATTTCTTGCTTAGGACATCCTTAAAATCCTTTTACAGGAAAGAAGTTAATTCTTCATTTATCATTTTATATCTCTTCTTAAGGTTTTATTATTTTTTTAATGTTATTTATTTATTTCTGAGAGAGAGACTGCATGAGCAGGGGAGGGTCAGAGAGAGAGGGAGATATAGAATCTGAAGTAGGCTCCAGGCTCTGGGCTAGCTGTCAGCACAGAGCCCCTTGCAGGGCTCGAACCCACGAACCATGAGACTATGACCTGAGCCAAAGTCAGACTACTTAACTGATTGAGCCACCCAGGCACCCCTTCTTAAGGCTTTAAAACATGTTTGGATATGGGTATTTGAATGTTCAACTAAGTAAGTAAAATGTAAATTGTTATTGTCAAATACCATTATAGACTTCTTTATTTACCAAAGAAAACTATTTTTGTTTTATTAGATGCTTTAAAAGCCCTTCAGAACATTGATAAATGGCAAATCTATAAAGAATGTTTTAAGTTTTTAATTTATTTTTTCTACAGAGATGAACTAGAAAATCTTGTATTATAAGTGCATGTAATTTAAGGTTGGGAGAAGAGATGTGTAGTACAGAAAAATAATAGAAATTTATGTGCATAATGTTCTATTCTTTCCTAAAGATTTTTTTCTATTCTTCATGGATGGCTGCTTTATTTTTTAACAATATTCCTCAAACCTTTTGATCCATTGAATAAGAAAGAGCTTCTGACTCCATTTATCCAAAGGGAATAAACTTCAACTATTGCCACTTTTAATTTCCCAATAATTATAGTTTAGAGCTGATGAAAACAGGAGCAAAGTTGAGGACCATTTAGGGAAAAGGCTTAGTTTTCTGCCTCTTTGCAAAATGCCATAGATAACGTAAAGAGTGGTAAATACTGAAGCTACAGGGGCCCTAGAAACAAAATTATTTCTACTTACTCATTATTGTGGTTCAAATCAGAATATCTATTTCTTTTCAACACTACATACTCTACCTAAAAGTATTTTAAAAAGCTGTAGTCTAGAAACAGCATATATTGGTTCACATCTTTAAATTTCCTTATATATGTAAGACAACTTTTAAGATTAATTGATTAAAAAGAACTGTGAAGCAAGATATGGACATATAGTCCAGAAACCTTGAGTTATACATAAGTCAAACTTTTTGAAATAAGTGGTGCTTTATCTATAGAGACAACTTACATTTTTTTTTTTTTCAAGACTGGAGAGTGTTATCTTTCCACCATTTGCTCTAGCAGCCCAGCACTTAGGGATGCAAAGGGACTTTGGGGGCTTACGTTATTATCACGTTTGGTCTTCACTCTTTATATCCATGATGGTTCTCTCTGGTTGCAAGGAAATAAAAATGGACTATAATAAGCCTAAGCAAAGTAGACATTTGTTGGAAGGATACAGAATAGTTCAGGGAGCTGAACCAAAGGATGATAGAAATTTTACAAATGACCACAGTTATTCTGAAAATTTAGGTAGCAGAAGTGGATGGTCTCTATGGAGCACTTCTATTAGATGAATGAACTCAAATTTCTTTTAATCTGTGGATCCTTCTGCTTAAGGTTTCAGTTTTAGGAAGAAGACCTCTGACTTCCTGCTTGCTTTGGCCAGGAGCTGAGTAAGTTTCGATTTATTTTCCCACTACATTTATATCCAAAGAAAAGTTAGGATCCTGTAACTTTTTCTTAAAAGAAATAAGCTGTATAGAATTATCATATTATCACAGCACTGCTTGTAGGGTTGCATCGCTCTGATAACCAACAATTTATTTTCTGTATCTGAATCTGTTTTGTTTGTTGTTGTTATCTTGTTTTCCTTCTCATATTCCATATATAAGTGAAATCATACACTATTTGTTTTTCTGTGTAACTTATTTCACTTAGCATGATACCATGTTGTCATGGTATCCAACATGTCCATCCATGTTGTCACAAGTGGTTATCAGGGGGGCTTCTATCTCTTTGAATTGGTGTTTTCATTTTCTTTAGAAAAAAAATCTAGAAGTTGAATTGCTTGATTGTATTGTAGTTTTATATTTATTTTTTTGAAGACTCTCCATCCTGTTTTCCACAATGGAAGTACCACTTTATACTCCCACCAACAGTGTACGACACTTCCCTTTTTTCCATGTCCTTACCAATACTTTTTTTTTTTTGTCTTTTTCATAGTAGTCAGTCTTACAAGTGTGAGGTGATGTTTCATTGTGTTTTTGATTTACATTTCCCTGATGATGTTGAGCATCTTTTCATGGGCCTACTGGCTATTTAAGTCCTGGGCCTATTTTTCTATCAGGTTGTTTCTTTGATATTAAGTTGTGTGAGTTTTTTATATATATTGGATATTAACTACTTGTCAGGTGTATGATTTGAAAACAATATCTTCTTCCATTAGGTGGTTGCCTTTCCATTTTGTTGATGGCTTCCTTTACTGTGCAAAAACTTTTTAGTTTTGAGGCAACTGGGTGGCTCAGTTGGTTGTGACTAACTCTTTTTTTAATTAAAAAATTTTTAAGCTTATTTATTTATTTTGAGAGAGAGAGAGAGAGAATGAACCAGCAGGGAAGGAAGAGAGAGAGGGGCACTACGAGTTTACAAAGCAGGTTCTGCACCAACAGCAGAGAGCCCGATATGGGGCTCAAATTCACAGACCACAAGGTTATCATCTGAGCCAAATTTAGACACTCAACCGACTGAGCCACCCAGGCACCCATGGCTGACTCTTGATTTTAGTTTAGGTCATGAGCTCAGGTCATGAGATCAAGCTCTGCATAGGGCTCTGTACTGGGTGTGGAGCCTGCTTGAGATACCCTCTCTCTCTCTTCTTTCTGCATTTCCCTCATTTGCTTTCTCTCTCTCTCTCTCTTGTTCTCTCTCTCTCTCTCAAAATAAATAAACTTTTTAGTTTGATGCAACTCCGTTTGTATTAGCTTTTGTTTCCCTTATATGAGGAGACTTGTTTAAGAAAAAAAATTATTGCTAAGACTGATGTCAAAGAGCTTACTGCTTGTTTTTTTTCCAAGAGTTTTGTCATTTCAGGTCTTAGTTTCAAGTATTTCATCTATTTTGAATTTATTTTTGTATACAGTATAAGATAGTGGTTTACTTTCATTTTGTTCAGGTAGCTGTTCAGTTTTACAAACACAATTTATTGAAAAGATTATCTTTTCCTCACTGTGTATTCTTGTCTCCTTTATCATAAATTAATTGACCATATATGAATGAACTTATTTCTGGGCTCTCTGTTGTATTCCATTGATTCATATGTCTATTTTCATGTTTGTACAATGCTGTTTTGATTACTGTGGCTTTTGAAATCAGAAAGCATAATACCTCTTAGCTTTGTTCTTTTTCAAGATTGCTTTGGCTATTTGGGGTTTTTGTGATTCCATACAAATTTCAGGGTTTTTTTGTTCTAGTTCTGTGGAAAATGCCATTGGTATTTTGATGGGGTTTGCATTGAATCTATAGATTGCTTTGGGTAGTATGGATATTTTATTTATTTATTTATTTATGTGGGTTTGTTCTATGTGCACTTTATTATATTGAAGTATATTCTTTTTATACTCACTAGGTTGAAAAGTTTTTATCAAAAATAAATATTGTACTTTATCAAATGCTTTTTGAACATCTATCTAATGTTTTGCTAAGGTAGTGTATCATGTTGATTGATTTGCAGATGTTGAACTACCATTATATCCCTGGAATAAGTCATGCTTGGTCATGGTGTATGATCCCTTTAATGTATTGTTGAATATAGTTTGCTAAGTTTTGGTGAGGATTTTTGTATATGTGTTCATCACAGATATTGCCTTGTACTTTTCTCTTTTTCTTCTCTCTTTCTTTTGATATTCTTATCTGATTGTGGTATTGGGATAATGTCTGCCTCCTAAAATGAGTTTGGAAGCATTCCTTCTTCAATTTTTTGGAATAATTAGAGAAGGGTAGGTACTAAATCTTTTATTTTTTATTTTTTATTAAAAATTTTTAAATGTTTTATTTATTTTTGAGAGAGAGATAGAGACAGCGTGAGCAGGGGTGGGTCAGAGAGAGAGAGGGAGACACAGAATCTGAAGCAGGCTCCAGGCTCTAAGCTGTCAGTACAGAACCTGACGTGGGGCTCGAACCCATGAACCATGAGATCATGACTAGTGCCAAAGTCAGATGCTTAACTGACTGAGCCACCTAAAAACCCCAGTACTAATTCTTTTAAATGTTAGGTGGAATTCGCCTGTGAAGTTGTCTGGTACTAGACTTCTGTTTTGGGAGTTTTAAAATTACTAATTTAATTTCATGGCTTGTAATTCGTCTATTCCGATTTTTTATTTCTTTGTGATTCAGTCTTGGAAGGCTGTGTGTTTCTAAGAATTTGTTTATTTCTTCTAGATTTTTCAATTTGTTGGCATTCTGTTAGCTGTTCATAATAGTCTCTTATAATTCTTTGTATTTCTTTGGTGTCAGTGGTAGCTTCTCTTTTATTTCTGATTTTAGTTTTTATCCCACTCTCTCTTTTTCCCTTGAAGAGTTAGTCTAGTTTATTGATAATGTTTATCTTTTCAAAGAACTGCCTTAATTTTATTGATTTAAAAAGAATTTTTTAGTCTCTTTCATTTATTTCAATTATTATTTCCTTTCTTCTACTAACTTTGGTCTTTGTTTGCTCTTCTTTTGTTAGTTCCTTTAGGTATAGAGTTAGATTGTCTATTTGGTATTTTTCTTGTTTCTTGAAGTAGACTTATATCACTATGGAGTTCACTCTTAGAACTGTTTTTGCTGCATCCCATAATTCTGGAAAGTTATGTTTCCATTTTCATTTGTCTCAGGACATTTTTAAATTTCTTCATTGACCCACTGGTTGTATAATACCATGTTTAATTTCATTAATTTGTGGTTTTTATAGTTTTCTTCTTATTACTCATTTCTGCGTTTTTTTATTGTTGTGGTCAGAAAAGATGCTTGATATGATTTTAGTATTCTTGTATTTATTAAGACTCATTTAGTGGCCTAATATGTGATCTCTCCTGGAGAATATTCCATGTGCACTTGAAAAGAAAGTGTATTCTGACGTTCTGTATATATCTATTAAGCCCATTTGGTCTAATGTTTAGGCCAATGTTTCCTTATAGAGTTTCTGTTTGGATGATCTATCCACTGATGTTACTTGAGTGTTAAAAGTTCCCTACTCTCATTGTATTACTGTCAATTTCTCCCTTTCAGTCTGCTAATATTTGCTTTACATAGTTAGGTGCTTTATATAGTTATGCTTGGTACGTAAATATTTACAAATGTTATATCCTGTTGTTGGATTGCTCCCTTTATCATTATATAGTACACTTCTTGTGTTTTGTTACAGTCATTGTTTTAAAGTATATTTTGTCTTAAATGAGTATTATTACCACAGCTTTCATATTGGTTTCCACTTGATGGAAAAAAAATATCTTTTTCCATCCCTTCACTTTCAGTCTTTGTATGCCTTTAGATCAGAAGCAAATCTCTTGTTGGCAGCATATTGGTGGATCTTATACTTTTATCCATCAGCCACCCTATGTCTTTTGGTTGGAGCATTTAGTCTATTTACATTTTAAGTAATTATTTATAAGTATGTACTTATTGCCATTTTAATTGTTTTCTTGTTGTTTTTCTGAAACAATTAATTGCTCTAGAGTCCGAGTTTTAATTTTTCAGGGTCTCAAGAACTCATCGATACTCACTTGTGGTAAAAATTGTAAATTGTCTACTTAATATCCATTTTGTCTTTCATTAGTAATAGTTCAATCAATTATGGAGATAGGGAAGGGCTCTGCTCTGAAAACAAACCAAACTCCTGCAATTCCCAGCCTTTCTTACAGATAAAAATGACTAATGATATGTAAGCAAAAGTCATTTGGTAGAGATTCCAGAAAAAATTTATAAAGGGAGATCTTGACAGGGCGGTGCACACTATCTGTCCTTGACCCTTTTCTCTTCTTCCTTGCTGCTTGAGGACATGATGGCTACAGATGCATTGGCATTCTTTTCATTGAAATAACTTTGAGAATAAATGACAATGTTAAGGTAAATGGTACAGTAAAAAGGAAGGAACTTAAGAAACTGAGAATAATGTACATCTTACATACCAACCCTGGTTGGCCTATTTCTTATATACTTCCATAATAAAAGTAAACAAAGCTTTATCTTGCTCAAGCAACTATAATTTCAGGTCTCTGATTTAGCAGCTAAGTGTAGTTCCAGGTTCACATGATATTCTTAATAGTTTATGTATTTTCTTGGTGTGCTTTTCACTTAACTTTTTAAGACCATAGGATGATCATGGGAAGGCCAAACCACACAAAGCAAAAGTGAGAGTTAGTGTGGTGCAGAAGTAAATGAGACAAAGAAATGCAGAGCAAGGAAAAAAATTATGAGAACAATAAAGAATTTTAAGAGCACGTCCTGGGAATATCTGCTTTCATTAATATGATAGCTAAATAAGCAACCCTCTTAGCAAATAAATGTTAATCCTATAATACAGTATGGTTAGCTTATAGGGACTGTGCTGTATATAGTAGATCTCCAGAACTTACTTATCTTCCATGGCTGACACTTTGTTTTGTTTTCTGAAGTTTATTTACTTTAAAAAATTTTAATGTTTTTGTTTATTTTTGAGACAGAGAGAGACAGGGCATGAATAGGGCAGGGGCAGAGTGAGAGGGAGACACAGAATCTGAAGCAGACCCCTGGCTCTGAGCTGTCAACACAGAGCCTGATGCAGGGTTTGAACTCACGTACCATGAGATCATGACCTGAGCTGAAGTCATACACTTAACCGACTGAGCCACTCTGGCAACCCTTATGTTCATTTATTTATTTTGAGAAAGAGAGAGAGAGAGAGAGGCAGGCAGGCAGAGAGAGCATCCCAAGCAGGGTCCATGCTCAGTGCAGAACCCTACATGGGATTCCATCTCATGAACTGTGAGATGATCTGAACTGAAATCAAGAGTCCAGCACATAACTGACTGAGCCATCCAGGTGTCCTGTGGCTGACACTATGTAACCTTTGACTGTGATCACCACTTCATTTTCCTTTCCCTCATCCTGGCAACCACTATTGTACTCTCTGCTTCTGTGCATTTGACTTTTTTAGATTTCACATATAAGCAGTATCATAGAGTCTTTTTTCTTTTCTGTGTCTAGCTTATCTCACTTAGCATAATGTCCTCCAGGTCTATCAATGCAGTCCTTATGTTACGTGCTCTCACCATACACAGATAATACAAATACAAATAATAATAATAAAAGAAGGTAGATGATAAGTCTGAGGTTTCATGGATATGTTTATGGCCTTGATGGTTGTGATGGTTTCATGGTGCATACTTATCCCCATATTCAGAAGAGTTGGATACATTAAATATGTACAGATTTTTATATGTCAATCATACCTTAATAAAGTGGCTTTAAAAATAAAGAAGCTTTACTTTTCCATATACAGGTAAAAAAAAAAGTTCACTGTAATGTGGACAGCTCATCTTTTTTCTTCATGTGTGAGATTTTACAATACCAGATACTGGTCTTAAATCTTTCTTGGAACAAGAAGATTTTATATATATATACAGATATATATATATATATACACAGATAGATTATCTATCTATCTATCTATCTATAGTAACTGAATGAGCATACATAAAATGTGTTGTAAGGTACATTTCTTGTTTTTTCCACATCTAGTTTCTGTCTTTTCGTAGCTACAACCTGATTTTGCGGGGTAACCACTCCCTGCATATTCTGAGATTTAGATGAGACTGACTTGACATCTTGGTGTGGCGAAACAACCTGGCACCATGTTTAGGCAAACAGTCCAGGCCTTGCCATATTTCATCCCTTTCCACAATGGCCAGTGCAGGAATCATGAATGTAATACAATTCAGACCAATAGGATATAATCTCATAGAGGTTGGGCCAGAGGAGGTCACCCATTGCTAATCGTCAGGACATGGACACTTAGAGCTGTCTATGACATCTCAGGGAGAGAGCCTGTCTGAAGATGTTGTCAACATAGGAAAGTAGACTTGAGAGACAGAGAGGAACAGATTTTTGAATGTATCACTTCTCTAAGTGATTTTATGTGGGTGGTCCATGGACCTAGTTTGGAAAACATTGTTTTACACTTTAGACTCACTAAAGAGGCTACCTAGATAAATACTATAAAAGAATCAGAGAAATATTTATTTACTTCTTTCTTCTGTGCATTGCACTCATGTGTCTATAGCTTGAAGTTTCCCATGCCTGGATAACCTCACTGTCTTCTCATTCTACTTATGGGAAAGGGTCACGGCCAGTGAGACTGGGATCTGGTGCTGATGACTGGGTAAGAAAGGCTGAGGATCCACCTTTTCTTAGAATCTGTCACCTGGTTACTGAATTTAAGCTAGACTTTTATTCCTAGAAAACCTAGAAGAAGGTTTTGCCACATTCTTAGAAGCCCCAAATTTGAAAACACCATCCAGATTTCCCCTGGAGGACTATAATCGATGTTCAACTAACACACAGAAACAATCCCTTTTTCCCTAGATGAACATTCTGAGGCAATATTTTCTCAAAAACTGTACCTTGGTGGGCCATTCTGTTCTGCCACTTTAGCTAGCAAGGCTACAATATGGCTTTGTTAGCACCAAAATATGTCTTCATATCATAATCATTGTTGTAATAAATGGGATAATAGAGAGTATCTATTAAGTTCCACTTTGCTGGACCCACAGGAGTTGTATATTACATAAAAAAACAAAAATAAATTCAAGACTGAAACCCATAAAACTTCCTTTCATAACAGCAATATGCCAACCTATAAAATACAAAGATAGGTGTTTTTCACAATCAGAAGTCCCTGTAATATGCCAGCTTCTTAAGTAGAAGTATTTAATCTGTAGGTTGATTCAAAAGATAACCTTTTGTCCTGCAGGGAAATACTGCAATCCCATGATTTCTGTGCAATAGTTTGAAACATGTATTCTACTTTGTAACCCTATTTTTAGGAAATATATGATTTCCTGTCAGATACTCTAAGTTTTTAACAGTATGTATTTTGCTAATTAAGTGATATTCTAGGTAATCAGGCTCAAGATATAGGTGACCAAAAATTAATAAATTTAAGTTATGAAATTCAGTTGTTCTTAATTTGCCTACTTGAAGAAATAGCAGTATTTGCTATTATCTAGCACAAATTAATATTTAGAATAATATTTAATATTTTTACATAAATTTATTTAAAGTTGTTAGAATACATTCTGTTAGGAAAAGCAACATGGTAAATGACATGAATTAGTAAATTCATCTGCAGATATTCTCCTTTGTTTTGCTGATTGTTTTTCTTTTAGTTCAAGGATATTGGGGCGCCTGGGTGGCTCAGTCGGTTAAGTGTCCGACTTCGGCTCAGGTCATGATCTCACGGTTTCTGGGTTGGAGCTCCACGTAGCCCTCTGTGCTGACAGCTAGCTCAGAGTCTGAAGCCTGTTTCAGATTCTGTGTCTCCTTCTCTCTCTGACCCTCCCCTGCTCACGCTGTCTCTCTCTCTCTCTCTTTCTCAGAAATAAATAAAACATTAAAAAAGAAAAAAGGATATTGCCTAAGTCTTCACATGCCTTCTGTTTATTCAGTCAGTCATCCAGTTTTACAGCAAAGACTTGAAGATTTATTTTATTTTATTTTTTGGGGGGTGAGAATATGTAAGTTGTAATCTTGTAGCAAATTTCAGGTATATAAAAAGTACTGTTAACTATAGTCATCATGTTTTACATTAAATTTTCAGAACTTATTCATCTAATAGCTGAAAATTTGTACCAACCTTTCCCAATTTCCCCATTTCCTAGGCCCTGGTAACCATTTTTGTACTCTGTTTAACCTCAAAAAAAATCCACATGTTAGTAATACCATGCAGTATTTGTCTTTCTTTGTCTGGTTGTTTCACATAGACCTTCAAGGTCTATCCAGGTTGTTGCAAATGGCAGAATTTCCTTATTTCTCATAGCTGGATATTTCTCTCTCTCTCTCTCTCTCTCTCTCTCTCTCTCTGTGTGTGTGTGTGTGTGTGTGTGTGTGTGTGTGTGTGTGTGTGTACATTTAACTTCTTTATCCATTCATCCAATAATGGATATTTAGGTAACTTCCATTACTTAGCTGTTGTGAATAATACTATGATGAACAGGGGAGTGCAGATACCTCTTTGATATTCTGTTTTCATTTTCTTTGTATATATACAACCAAAGTCATGAGAAATTGCTGGATAATATGGCAGTTCTGTTTTTAATTTTTAAAGGAACCTCCATATTTTTTTCCATCATGGCCATATTAATTTGCATTCACCAATAGTGCACAGGATTTCCTTTTCTCCACATCCTCACCAATATTTGTAATCTTGTATCTTTTGGATGATAGTCATTCTAGCAGGTGTAAGGTAATGTATCATTGTGGTTTTCATTTGCATTCCCCTGATGTTTAGTGATGTTGAATAATTTTTCAATTACCTTTTGGCCATCTGTATGTCTTCTTTGGAAAAATGTCTATTCACTTCCTCCATTTTTATTTCATTTTAAATAACTAATTACTTATTTTTATTCAAGTATATTTAACATAGCATGTTATATTAGTTTCAGGTATACAGCATGACGATTCAACAATTCTGTACATTTTTCAGTGCTCATCAAGATAAGTAATAGTCCACTCTTTATCTTTTCCCCATGCTCCACCCACCTCCCCCTGGCAACCACTATTTTGTTCTCTATATTTAAGAGTCTTTGTTTGTTTGTCTTACTTGTTTGTTTCTGTTTTGTTTTTGCATTATTATTTTTTGCCTTTGAGTTGTAGGAATATATACTTATGATACTAACCACTTAGCAGATATATGATTTGCAAATATCATCTCCCATTCCATAGGTTTCTCTCTTTTTTTTTTTTTTGCACTACTTTGCAGTGTAGAAGTATTTTAGTTAGATATAGTCCTGCTTACTGATTTTTGTTTTTGTTGTCTTTAGTTTTGGTGTCACATCCAAAATATCATTACCAAGACTGATGTTAGTGAGTTTACCCCCTACGTTTTCTTCAGGGAAATTTATGGCATCAGGTCTTATATTCAAGTTTTTAGTTGGTTTTCATGTATGGTATAAGATAAGGGTCCAACTTTGTTCTTTTGCATTTTAGGATCTTTAGAATCCTAAAGAATGCATCAGAATCACCCCAATTGATTATAAGTTTTTTAAATGTTTATTTATTTTTGAGAGAGAGACAGAGTGCAAGTGGGGAAGGGCCAGGGACAGAGTAAGACACAGAATTCAAAGCAGGCTCCAGGCTCTGGACTGTCAGCACAGAGCCTGACATGGGGTTTGAACTCATGAACTGTGAAATCATGACCTGAGCTGAAGTTGGACGCCTAACTGACTGAGCCACCCAGGAGCCCCAAACCATTTGATTATAAATGATGATTATCAGACCTCATTCTCTTGAATATCTATCTTGGTAGGTAAATGATAGGGTCTAAAAAAACATCAAGTTTACCAAGTTTTGCAGGTACTTCTGAATCAGGACTATAAACCATACTTAGGAAAATATTGCCTTTTTATATTCTAGGCATCATATTATCAAATGTGAATGAAATTATTAAGCCACTTAAACTAGGACTAGATACAGAAAGCAAGATAACCAAGGTACAAAATTTAGGGAAGAACTCACTCCTCAGCCTTGGCCCTAATTTTGACGTGCAGATTCCACTAACCTGTCAATGTACTGAATTATTTATTCCCCACCCTTGTCTGCCCACATCCCATCCCCAGGCAGGGGCTTGTACTTCATTATGGCTTTGGGGCTCTCTGGAAAGCCCCAAAAAGAGCAAATACTATTCCCAGAAAGAGCAAATACTATTCAGCTGTTTGTCACATAGATGGGCTTCATGTAATGTCCTCTCTGTAATACCAGATTTATTTTCATGTCATCAGTGAGTTAATTAAACAAATGGCAGAGGTTTTGCCAAAATCTGATGACCTGTTCTCTGACCTTGCAAGTACCTTTAAGTGTAATTTTATTTAAATAGCCTAAAAGCTTTTACATAAATATAACCTGGCAGATAAATTATATATGGGGAGGGAAGAAAAGAAACTAACAAAAAGCCAAGTGAGTTGAATAATTTTTTCCTCATGGAAGTTTTATTTGTAATTTTTAAAGATATTACCATTCACACTGCCATTTACTTATCTGTGAAGATGTTTAGATTTGCCTAACACTTGTTCTTTATGATATGTTGATCTTAAATGTATGCAAAACTTTGCAGTGATGTGGTCTGTAAACAGAGGGGCCCTGGATGTGACCAAATGGAATAATGACATGTTCCTTCTACAGATGACATGGCGGCCCTTAATTGCCGAGAACATCAGAATATATGTGATGTTAATACTTCAGTGGTGCTTATTTTTTGCCCTTGAAGTTGTTCATTTCAAAAAAGGTCAAAGATGTATTCCCTGACAAAAGAGAGTGAACTACATTTAACTTTGCTCTATACTATGTACTAAATTTAAATCCTATTATTATAAGAAGCTAGTTGGGAAGAGACCTACACTCTTAAATGTTTGGTTGCCAAGACTTTTCTTAACTCTGCTTCTGAGGATGCTAATTCTCTGCATTTCAGTTGTTGCTAATCTTATTTCAGCATCCCACATAATTAGAATTGCTACAAATTCTAACTATTCAATCATCTCTTCCCTCCTTTATGAAATGTGCTAACAGACTATGAAATGGAGGTGGACTCCCTGTGCTCTTGCTTTGAGTCTAAAGGGAGTTAAATATAATACATCAGGAAGTGTCTGAATCCACCTCCATTTCAATGTGATCCTCAGTTTGTACATTTCCCTTGAGGTTGACAGAGAGCTGTGAATATGTTTTTTTTTTTTTTTAACTTCAATTTCAACTTAAAATTTTCCTCTACCCATCAACTGGATACCCTGGATTATAGAAGGATAGGGAGGGAGGAAGAGGAAGAGAGAAAGGCAGACAGAGAGAAAACTTGGTTAAATCATTTGCTATCTTGTGATATTTTATATTTTATGCAGCTAGTCTCACCAGAAATGAATCTATGTTAATTCAAACAGTAAGATCTAAGAAGGGAGCTTGATATGGGACCTACTAAATTAGATTGAAGACCTATACAGTTGGGCTTTAAAAAACATTTGGGTTTTGGAACACCAGACCAAACATATCTGCTTCAGAGTCTCTTATAGGTGATAAAGAAAATCTTTACTGTGATTTTCATTATTTTCTAATTCAACAAAAGAGTAGAATTCAATTCCCTAGTGCAACTCAAGCCTGAGAATTTGGCTCTAAAATGTAGCCCAATTGTACACATTTCTGAACTTGACCTTTTCTAGAGTTTTTGGAAGTTCAGGTACAGAGAGAAGCTTGGCTTGAGCTTACGAACTCCTGATTTTAATGGTGTCTTCTCTCTTTTCTTCACCTTTGAGAATTTTCTGGAATCAGCTGAGACACTATCTCCATAAAGCTTCGGTTAAACTGCAAATTATTTTCCAATGATATTGAACATTAAGACACTGTCAGTTCTTTCCACTTATAGCAGAGACCTGGTTTTAACAGAGTAGTGGAAAAAGTTTCAACATTTGAGAACTGCCAGGAGAGGAGGGAATGGTACATGCTGTCCAGGTAGATCCTGAGCAACTTGAGCACAGGCAGAATAAGGGCATCAAACTCAGACAGAAAAGGAGGGCTGCCTCAGAGATACTTATTTTAGTTTTTCTTAGGGCTGCCCACACAAAGTTTTTAGTCAGTGACTCATCAAATTTCATTTTCCTAAATGTGATACTATTTTTGTCTGTCTTAAGAAGTTCAACAAGCATTTTCTGCCAGAACATGTATTTCTGGTCAGCAGATGTTCTGTAGCATTTTTGTAGCATGGACCTCTTATGGTACCTAGTGAAACCCATAACCCTCTTTTCTGAATATTATTATTACAGGTGTAAAGTAAGATACCTAAGATNTAATTTAAATATAAAATGAAACCTATTATATTTAAATATAATTCCTAAAATACAATAAAACAAAAGTTGTGCATAGTAATACATACACTTCTTCAATACATTTAATAGTAGAATCTCTTATTACCTAATTATTAGGACAATTCTGAAGTAGTGGTGAACATAAATGAAGTCTTGAACTGTTTGCAACAACTGTAATATAATATAAAAATATCTTGATTTCTGCTGATGACAGAGCCAGAGATTCTGCTAATACTGGAATTTGTTGCATACACTGATAATTGAAGGAAATGCTAACTCACATTAGTGGGAAAGCAAGAATACAATTTTATTCATTCATGTTCATGGAGCTCTTGAATTCTATCCATTGTCTTCTTGGTGGATTGTGTCCCCCTGGTTAAAATTCTTGCTACATAGATTAAGACAAATAAGATAAATCGGATTTCTTCATATCAAAAAATGGCTTTGATATATTTCTTGTAATATTTTATAACAACTGAAAACATTTTAAATGATATACTTACAGGGAAATTAAGACCTTTCAAATTGGGAAATTGGTTTTGATAGTTTTTTTTTTTTTTCATTGTGAAACAAAGTGTTCCTTTGGCAGGCTTACCTCAGTTAAATGCATTTAATAAAATCCCTATGGTATTTGTATACTACAACATTGCTGGTGAAGGGTGTCAATTTATGACAATCATGTTAGACTAAAAAACTTAAAGGATATGATGAGTCAGAAATAACAAATTTCAATGGGGATATGGTTTGTCTTTATTTCTTTGTTTCTTTCTTTTTTGTTTGTTGGTTTCTTTTTTTCTAAAGAGTAGATTCATCAATAGCATTTTGCCTTAAGATGTTAATCTCTGTCAGACAGGACCAAAACAGCAAGCCATTTCAAACTGATCACAGACAAAAATTGGCATTAAGTTCCCTTGGTTTCTACTTGAGCATGCGACACAGCTCATTTCATGAGTAATAAAAATAATGATGACAATGACAACAGTGAGAATACTGTCCAAAGTATAGTAGAGAAAGAAACCAAAGGGGGGAAAACCATCATTGTTTCTAGCACTGTGTTTAAAATTCTTGGACTTTGAGTTTTCAGGGTGAAATAAAGACTTCTTCAATAGCAGAGTACACATGTTTCACTTCTGTTTTCTGGAAATTTGTATTTCTAAGGAACACAATGGGAAGAAACCAGGGGAATTGGAATTCCAGATCAGGGTTCTGACTCAAATATTGACAGAGGGCAGACAGGACACAAACAGGTTTCTATTAGGTCAGTTATAAAACAGATGAAGGACTGATAAGGTGACCACAGATTACAAGGAATTGAGTATAAATGAAAAGGAAATGGTGTAGTCCATAAGAATTTCACAAAGTCTGTCTTACTGTAGCAAGTTTGATTGGCCATGGTTGGGTGGATGGTTTGGAGATAGGAAAGTGTACTCCCTTAAGAAAGCAGAATTCAGTTTCTCTATTCCCATTTTACTGGTCTGCTTCACTGTACTCAGGCAATATTGGCTTAATTGATCTTTCCTTTGAGTAAAGTCTTATCAATGACATTTCCACCTTGATTTATTATGTAGCAGTAGACTTTCACACAGTAATTTACTCTTTGGTGTCCCCAACAGATTGTGTATGAGTTATATGTTTTCCCATAATACTACAAAATAAACCCCAAATAACTGTCTATTTAGCCTAAAGTCTATGGGATTTCTCTGGTTTGAACTGGGTTTGGCTGGTTTGGTTATGCTTGGTTGATCTCAGCGGGGCTTACTCAAGCCTCTGCAGTCAGGGCAGGTCAGCTAGGTAGTTCCATTCATGGTTACTTGGCTCACTCATGTGTTTGATCATCTGCCTATTATCTAATCTAGGATGCCGTTGTTTGGGATGACCTGAACAACTCAGCTATATTCCTTATGTTCCGTCTTCCAAAACAAAAGCTTGATCATGTTCTTCACGTGTATTTGGCAGAAGGAAAGAGATAAACACAAACACTTTTTCAAACTTGTTCTTGAGTTGCTGTGCTAATATTTCATTGACAAAAGTGAATCAGAAAGCCAATCAGAATCAAGAGTAAGGGAATAAGTTTAAATTAAAAACCCCACTGAGATAGCATTTTACATTCATTAGTTTTGCTGTAATCAGAAAGGCAGAAAATAACAAGTGTTGGCAAGGATGTGCATAGGTGGCAGGAATGTAAAATGGTTCAACCACTGTGGAAAATGGTATAGTAATTTCTCAAAAATTAAACATAAAATTATCATATGATCTAGCAATTCCACTTCTGGGTGTATATATAAACTAACTGAAAGCAGAATCTAAGGAATATTTGCATGTGTATGGTTAGAAAAGCATTATTCACAATAGCTAAAAGATGGAAGCAACCCAAGTACATCAATGCATGAATGGATAAGCAAAAGTGGCATGCATACACATGCGCACACACACACAAACTGGAATATTAGTCGCTTTTAAAAGGAGGGAAATTTTGACACCCACAGACTTGGTGAAACTTGACATTACTCTACTCAGTGAAATAAGTCCTAAAAGGACAAATATTGTTAAGATTCCTCTTATGTGAGGTTTGTACTATAGTCAAATTCATACAGACAGAAAATAGAATGGTAGTTGAAGGGGATTGAGATAAAGGGAAATGGGCAGTTAGTTTGATGAGTACAGAAAATCAGTTGAGGAAGATGAAAAGGTTCTGAAGACAGATGGTGGTGGTGGTTGCACAACAATGTGAATGTATTTGATGTCACTGAACTGTACACTTAAAAATGGTTATAAATGGGTGCCTGGGTGGATCAGATGGTTAAGCCTTCAACTCTTGGGGGCTCTGTGCTGGAAATGGAGCCTCCTTAAGACGATCTCTCTTCCTCTCCCTCTACCCCTGATATGCATGTATTCTCTCTCTCTCAAAAAAAGTTTTTAATGGTTATAATGGTAAGTTTTTTGTTATCTATATTTTACTACAATTTAAAAAGTACATAAAAAAGAGTAAGGAAATAGACTTAGCTTCATTAGTAATTATTGCTGCAAAGTCATGTAGGAAAATGGATTGGATGCACAGAGAAGCACGTAACTGGGGACATTCAAGCAGTCAGTCTATCACAGAGGATATTTTGTTTTCAGAGAAAACCCAGTTAAGCCATTTATTCTTTTTTTTTTTTTTTAAACAAATAGTTTATTGTCAGGTTGGTTTTCATATAACACCCAGTGCTCATCCCCACAAGTGCCCTCCTCAATGCCCACCCCCCCTTCCTCCCCCACACCCATGAGTCCACAGAGGATATTTTTAAAGGCTGTCATGGGGTACCTGGATGGCTCAGTCGATTACGTGTCTGACTTCAGCTCAGGTCATGATCTTCCAGTTCGTGGGTTCCAGCCCCATGTAGGGCTCTGTGCTGACGGCTAGCTCAGAGCCTGGAGGCTACTTTAGATTCTGTATCTCTCTCTCTCTGACCCTCCCCTGCTCGCTCTCTCTCACAAATAAATAAAAAAAATAAAGGCAGTCACGTTTTTCAAAGCATAATGAATCATTGCAAAATTTAATTTTCTTTAAGAGAATTTAATTTTCTTCACAGACTTAGAAAAATTGTAGTGATGTGTTACATCTTAGCATGGTAGTCTGTATGAAACAGGGATTTGAATTTTGGAACCGAGTTCAAGAATACTAGTGAAGAATACCTATCTCACTTACAATACAACATGCCAGTTAGAATAAAAAACTCAAGTTATAGGGAACAAGTCAAACCCAATATATTATATTTGGCTTATGCTGCAAATAATCAACTAAAAAATGAAAGTCTTCTTATGAAATGGGTTGTATTAAGATATCTGAAAAAGATCAGGTGCCAAACAATTTATAAAACTTCTCTTACCTTCCAGCAGTTATATAAAGATAGAAATCTATAGTTGCTGCCATTGTATTGTTTGTTATATGTAATTGTGATCTGATCTTAGAGTATTTTAATATTAATTAAAATTTTACACTATTATTCATAATTTCCTTCATCTGTGCTATTTCCAATTTTCTGGTAATGAAAATGCTTATGGTACTAATAGCAAAGGCATCTGTGCAATGTTTACACACAAGCATCATTAAATATTTCTAATTTATTAAAATTCATGCTCATGTTCTTTTTGAAATATTAGTTAATGACTCCATTCATATGGGAAATTTGTGTGAGTTCTAATTTCACTTAGAGAAAACTGAAAATATGATAATACATTTTTAAAAACCGTCATAATATGTGGGGTGTCTGAGTGGCTAAGTTGGTTAAGCATCCGAGTTCGGCTCAGGTCATGACCTCACAGTTTGTGGTTTTGAGCCCTACATCGGGCTCTGTGCTGACAGGTCAGAGCCTGGAGCTTGTTGGGAATTCTCTGTCTCCCCTTTCTCTGACCCTCTCCCACTTGCATCCTCTCTTTCTCTCTCAAAAATAAATAAACACTTAAATAAAATAGAAACCATAGTAGTACAGATAGTACCAGTGAATGAAATACCATTAGTTATTTTCTTTAATAGTTTATTGTCAAGTTGGTTTCCATATAACACCCAGTGCTCATTCCAACAAGTGCCCATGCCCATCACCTCCCTTACCCTCCTCCCCACCCCCCATCAGCCCTCAGTTTGTTCTCAGCATTCAAGAGTCTCTCATGGTTTGCTCCCTCCCTCTCCCCCACAATTTTCCCCTCTTCTCCCCCACAGTCATCCGTTAAGTTCCTCCTAATCCACCTATACATGCAAACATATGGTAGCTGTCCTTCTCTGCCTGACTTATTTCACTCAGCATAACACCCTCAAGGTCCATCCATGTTGCTACACATGGCCAGATTTCATTGTTTCTCATTGCCATGTAGTATTCCATGGTATAGATAAACCACATCTTCTTGATCCATTCATCTGTTGATGGACACTTAGGCTCTTTCCATGTTTTAGCTATTGTGGAGAGTGCTGCTATGAACATTGGGGTACATGTGCTCCTATGCATCAGCATTTCTGTATCCCTTGGGTAAATTCCTAGCAGTGCTATTGCTGGGTCATAGGGGAGTTCTATTGTTAGTTTCCTGAGGAACCTCCACACTGTTTTCCAGAGGGGCTGTACCAGTTTACATTCCCACCAACAGTGTAGGAGGGTGCCCGTTTCTCCACATCCTCGCCAGCATCTAGAGTTCTCTGATTTGCTCATTTTAGCCACTCTGACTGGCGTGAGGTGGTATCTCAGTGTGGTTTTGATTTGTATTTCCCTGATGAGGAGGGATGCTGAGCATCGTTTCATGTGTCTGTTGGCCATCTGGATGTGTTCTTTGGAGAAGTGTCTGTTCATATCTTCTGCCCATTTCTTCTGGATTGTTTTTTTGGATGTGGAGTTTGGTGAGTTCCTTATAGATTTTGGATACTAGCCCTTTATCTGATATGTCATTTGCAACTATCTTTTCCCATTCTGTCGGTTGCCTATTAGTTTTGTGGATTGTTTCCTTTGCCGTGAAGAAGCTTTTTATCTTAATGAGGTCCCAATCGTTTATTTTTGCTCTTGATTCCCTTGCCTTTGTGGATGTGTCAAGTAAGAAATTGCTGAGGCTGATGTCAAGGAGGTTGTTTCCTGCTTTCTCCTCTAGAGTTGTGATGGTTTCCTGTCTCACGTTCAGGTCCTTTATCCATTTTGAGTTTATTTTTGTGTATGGTGTGAGAAAGTGATCTAGTTTCATTCTTCTGCATGTTGCTGTCCAGTTCTCCCAGCACCATCTGTTAAGGAGGCTGTCTTTTTTCCATTGGATACTCTTTCCTGCTTTGTCAAAGATTAGTTGGCGGTACACTTTGGGTCCAGTTCTGAGTTCTCTATTCTTTTGGTCTAGGTGTCTGTTTTTGTGCCAATACCATACAAAATGAACCTCATAGTTTAAGTGACTTTTTCAAGTTTACCAAGTTGTTTAGTGCTGGAGACAGAACAAGGCTTCCGCATTGCTGCCCCCTAGTACTGGGGTGTAAAATGATGCTGCCCTCTGCCACATGTGGCTATTGAGCACCTGACATGTGAAAACTCTGAACCAAGATGTGCTGTGGGAATGAAATATACACTGGATTGCAAACAAAGTACTAGAAAAGGAATGTAAAATATCACATTAATAGTTTTATATTGATTACATGTGAAAGGGATAAGGCTTGGGATATGTTGGGATAAAAAATATATTAAAATAATTTCCCTTAAATAATTCTTTTAATTTCGCCACTGCAAAACTTAAAATTTTATGTGTGGCTCTCATTGTATTTCTCATGGACAGTGCTGTCTGGGAACTGCTTTGGGTTAAGCATCTGAGCAGGGGGCATGAATTGTACGTTTAGGTTCATATGGTGTGTTTTCGAGTTGAAGAATCAGTTAGGGTTTGACATGATAATTTCCACATCAGTATAACTATCATGACTAGCTGCCCTTCAATGAAGTCATAAATTATCACAGTTAAATAATTAAAAGTATTGCCTATGAAGTTATAAATTCTGACAATAAGTTTCCTTGTTTTCTACCATAGATATGTTAAGTTCCTTGAGGATATACGTTTTAACCTCTTCACTTTTGATCATCATCTTTAGGATGCAGTGTGTCAGGGTTTAGTAGTAGTCAGAATATTTTTTTTTAAAGCTTACCTGATAAGAAAGAATATTCTGATTCCCTGTTGAGTGACTTTTCTTGAATGCTTTGCTCAAAGCAATAGAAAAAATAAAGTTCTAGGATGGTGTGATCCATGAGAAATAAAAGAGCCACATAAAAAGTTTTAAATTTTTTAGTAGTCACATTAAAACAGCAAAAAAAGTGGAATAAATTTAATAATATATTTTATTTACTCCAAGATACCCAAAGCAATAAGAGAGAGGCTTTTATGCAAATCTGTTTGTGTCTCTCCAGTTCTTATAAGCTTCCCCGGCCTTTCTAGGGTTCTTAGAGTAATTACAATTCTTACCGTGGCTTAGGTGCTCAATCTCTCTATCTCTCTGTACTCTCTTCCCATAACCAAGGCTACCTGTCTTCCTTTATGTCCCTGAGCACTCTAGTATCCTGTCCCCTCAGCCCAGAGGGCTGTGTACTGCTTCTTGTCTCTGGAATGCTCCAGATCTCAGCACAAGTCTCATTTCCTTGACTCCCAAATATAGGTCATTTTTCATTATATGTGCTCATAGTACCCTGTTTCTTTACTTTGGATGGATTGTTTGGATTTAGAAAGATCCATTCAATAATATTTCACTCACATCTCTATGCCTTAGTGGACTCTAAAATATATTAGGGCTGGCTCCATGTCTGTGTCTGTTCAGTACTGTATCCTCAGTGCAGAGTGCTTGACACATAGTAGGCACTCAATGAATATTAGCTTAATGAAGGAATGTATCAACAAATGCATGTATCACAGAAAGAACTAACAGATGGACTTTGATGTATGCATAACGCTGCATTTAAAATAGAACTTGATATTTGGTTTAAATGAGTCCCTTGATGTTTAAGTAGCTATCTTGTCTTCCCTATTTGTTTTGCAAAGTGTTTGAGTTTCTAGCTAAATATCAGATTCACTATTACTGCATTTTCTTAAACATTTAAGCATTGTCATTAATATTGCTTAACATGACCACCATTAGTTCCTTGGTCCACATAATACCCCTGTTTCTACCTTGGGGAAAAAGGTTGTTATTGAAAAGGTAGGTGACTGCTCAAACTTAAGGAGAGAGTAATAAATATGGAAATAGATTTGGAAATGGTGCTGTGGTGGGGGGGGAGAGAAAGAGCGAGAGCGAGAGCGAGAGAGAGAGAGAGAGAGAGAGATTAAAAGAAGTACCAAGGCTAGATTGTGATATACTGTCATCTTTGATGTTAATTTTCACATTTGTGTGGGGCTTTTATACTTACCAAAAGCTAGTGTTGCCTTTAAAAATAGACAATATAATATTTAACTCTCAATTATAGCTGGATGTTTTCAACATTTAAGAAAAGAGGAAAACTATAAGAAAACAGTCTGATGGCAATTTAAATATAGATTACCAAGGAAATCTCTCAGAGACATTAATCCTGACATCACAATAGCATGGATACTGCTCATCTATTCTGTCTGGAAGTCTAAAAAATGTACACTGATGTCCAAATAGACTTAATTACCCAGAGATATCCCTTATTAAAGAAATATTAAATTATGTCTGATAGGATTTGTTCAGTGTAGACTACTCCCTTTTAGAAGGATTTATCAGAAACCTAAAGTATTTAAAATTATTTATCATAAACTTTTTAGTTGACAAAGTATATTTAACTATACCACTGGTTTTCAATGTGTGATAGTTGACTAGGAACATAGGCATTACCTGAGAACTTGTTAGAAATGGAATTTTCTTGTTCCTACCCAAATTCACAGAAGAAGAAATTTTTGGAGCGGGTTGCAATAATTTGTGTTGAACAGCTTCTCTGTGATTTTGATGTACCTGATGTTTAGAATAACTAAGCTAGACTCTTTTTTTAAAAGTTTATTTATTTTTGAAAGAGAGAGAGTGCGAGAGAGCAAGAGAGTGAGCATGAGTGAGGAAGGGGCAGAGAAAGAGAGAGAGGGAGACAGAGAATTGCATGCAGGTTTCCTGCAACTGTCAGTACAGAGCCCAAATTGGGGCTTGAACCCACAAACTGTGAAATCAAGACCTGACCTGAAATAAAGAGGCTGGCACTTAACCAATTGAGCCACCCAGTTGCCCCTACTAGACTATAATACTTAAGGAGAATTCTCATTAATCATCTTAAAAATATATAGTGACTGGCAAAACATTATTGAGTCATGCTATATAACACAGACAAAATTATAAATAAATTATAGAAGACTTCTTTAAAGAAACAAAATTATATATAATTTATCATTTCAAAAATCGTCTTTAAAATCTCTGTTTCAGGTGTCAAATTCATAAACAGTTTCGTAAGAATAGGAGTCCTTCCATGTAGGAAACATGTGAAACATAGATACTGATAGCAAATTGGCAAATGTATTGGCATGTTGGCTCTCTGAAAAAAGACACCCAACTTTATAGCATTTCCCGATTTCCATGGTGTATATCTCCCAGCATGGTCATTTACAGATTCTAACACAATGTCTCTTGAAAATGGAGTTAGGAAGAGATGTTCAAAGTAGGTGTTCTACTTTTTTGGAGGGAGAGGAGACACTCTTGAGAAAGGTCTGTCTTGCCCAATCTGCTAACTTTATAGAAAATTTCCTTTGTTCTCATATTCTTTTTTGCCTGGATAAAAAGAAGTCATACATATTCTAAGATTCTTTGAATAAGAGTTCTTACATAGGGATAATGTTTTAGTTTTTTAAATGGAATACCAGTCAGTTAATTATAGTATCTTTTATCATAAGTGATACACTGAATTCCCAACCATTTTGCCAGTAAAATGGGAAGTATACTTTACAACGGGAAACATTTGGCAAATATGTAATGTAGGTCACATTTGTTTATGTTTGTGATTAATTGTTTTAAATATTTAGGTGCTTCCATATTCGGTGCGTAGACATTTATGATAGTTAGTTCTTCCTGATGGATAGACCCTGTAATTATTATATAATGCCCTTCTTCATCCCTTGTTACTGTCTTTACTTTAAAGTCCAGTTTGTCTGATATAAGTATAGCTACTCCAGCTTTCTTTTATTTTCCAATAGTATGATATATTTTTCTCAATCCCCTTACTTTTAATCTGAAGGTATCTTCCAGTCTAAGATGAGTTTCTTGTAGACAGCAAATAGATGGATTTTTTTTTTATCCATTCTGCTACCCTATGTCTTTTGATTGGAGCATTCAGCCCATTTACATTCAGTGTTATTATTGAAATATGTGGGTTTAGAGTCTTTGTGTCTTTTGTGGGTTTCATGTTTGTGGTGGGTCTCTGGTATCTTTGTTTCTTGTAACCTTTCCTTCAGAGCGTCCCCCTCAGGATTTCTTGTAGGGCTGGCTTAGTGGTGACAAATTCTTTCAATTTCTGTTTATTTGGAAAGACTTTTATCTCTCCTTCTTTTCTGAATGACAGGCTTGCTGGATAGATTCTTGGCTGCATATTTTTTCTGTTCATCTCATTGAAGATCTCCTGCCATTCCTTTCTAGCCTGTCAAGTTTCAGTAGATAGGTCTGTCACCACTCTGATAGGTTTCCCTTTGTATGTTAGGGCCCTTTTCTCCCTAGCTGCTTTTAAAATTCTCTCTTTGTCTTTATATTTTGCCATTTTTACTATGATATGCCATGCCAAAGTTCGATTCAAATTATGTCTGAGGGGAGTCCTCTGAGCCTTTTGTATTTCAACATTTACTTCCTTCCCCAGGTTGGGGAAGTTGTCTGCTATATAATTTGTTCCAGGGTTCCTTCACCACCTTTCCCTCACTCTTCCTCTTCTGGGATTCCTATGATATGGATATTGTTGCATTTGACCATATCGCTGAGCTCTCGAACTCTTCTTTCATGTTCCTGGATCAGTTTGGCTCTTTTTTTCTCAGTTTCTTCTTTCTCTATAATGGTGTCTTCTAAATCACTTATTTTCCTTTCTGCCTCTTCAATCTGTGCATTGGATGTCTCCAGTTTATTATGTATCTCATTTATCGCATTTTTAAATTCATCATGCCTATTTTTAAGCTCCATGTAGTTTGTAGCCATAGTTTCTTCGATGTCCTCTATGCTTTTTGCAAGCCCAGAGATTAATTTTATGATTATGGTTCTAAAATCTTGTTCAGTTATGCTGCTTATATCTGTTTTGAGCAGTTCTTTAGCTGTCAATTCTTCTTGGAATTTCTTTGGAGGAGAGCTCTTTTGTTTCGTCATTTTGGTTAGCTTTCTATCTCTTGTTAGTTTTAAAGACTTGTTACGCTCTCTGCACCTGTGAGTGCTGCTGTACCCAAGAAGACTCTTTGACTGTCCAGGGCCTATCATTTCAGAAAGTGTTCTTATATGGTATCTCTTGGTCTCTCTTGTTGAGACCTTGGTTATTTTATTTTCCTACTCGCAGTGGTATTTGGGACTCTCCACCATGTGTATTTTGGCTTGTTTCTTGAGGTAGCCCTGGAGAAGAAAACAGACAGACAAACACACAGGGAGCAGAGGCACACAAACGCACAGACAAATCCAACAAACACACAAACCAAGAGGGAAAATGAAAAAGTAAAGAGAAAAAGGGAAGAGGGAAGGTGAATAATAGAAAATAAAAATACATAAAAAAGTCTAAAAGAAGAAAAGAAAGGGAAAAAAGAAGAAAGCTTATAGACAAAGAAGAGTTTAAAGCATATAACCAGATTTCCCAGCTACAATTAAATAACCGTGTGTATGCAGTGCTGGTTGAAGAGCATAGCGAAAGAGAGAGAAGACAGGGCAGGGATGAGGCAAAATTGGAATAGAATGAACAGGTAGAAGGGATCAGAAGATTTTTTTCAAAGAATGAAAGGGTGGAATATGGCTGAAGAGGTGAGAGGAAGACGCTGGTGTTATCCAGAGAAACTACATAGTCCGATTACTCCTGAGAGAAACAGATGAAAAGGTAGGTAGGTGTAGAATTTACATCTACAGAATGGATTAAATGTGACTGTTTAATCAAGCCAGTGACTAGAATTAATCAGGTCAGTACTCCCATAAAAAAAAAAAAAAAGGTGGAGGGCAGCTCTCTAGCAGTGATGCATGGTTTGATCCAATGCATCAGGCATGAGTTCTGCCTTGGTGGTTGTGGGAAGAAGAGTAGCAGCACTCCAGTCCCTTCTTGAACCAAGCGCTGCACCTCACTTTTTTGGGTGTGTAAACTCCCTGTACCGGGGGCGCAGCCAAGTTGGGTCGTGCTCTATATCCCAGGCCACGCCTCGTTTCCAAATCCCAGTCCCTGTGCCCCACTGAAATTGCCATAGACACAAACTCGCAGGCGATCCCCTGAGGGCAATTCCAAGCCTCTTGCCTACCCCCTGGGGATTGACCCAGAATTGGTGCTCCTGTCTCCTCCAGGTTGGGTTGGCGAGCAAGGACGGGGGTTCGCCTGGGAGTGCCTCCTGTCTGGGGTCAGCTGGAGAGCAGGAAACCGGGTCCCTCTGTTTCTCGTCACCTGAAGCATGAATTCGCAGGCAAATCTCCCAGTTTTAAGCCCTTCGCCTCCCCTCTAGGGATCCAGCTGAGCCAGAAGCACAAAGGTGCTGTTGGCGTGAGGCCCCTCCAGATCGAGTTGGCGAGCAGGGAGTTGGCGCATGCAGGGAGTAGGCACACAGGGATTTTACACGTACACAGTTGTTTTCCCAGGGATTGTTTGGGTCAGCTGGAGAGCCAGAAACTGGGTCCCTCTGTGTCCCAAGTGGAGGTTTTACTGTTCCCCAGCGACAGGGACCATGTCTTGAGCAGTTTCAGCCTATTTCCCCTCTCACTCCCCACAGAGGGGGATCACCCCCATCCCTCTGCCTCTCTGGTCCCCACCTGATTTTATCTTCCCCAGTTCACATTCACGTTAGAAGGTTTTCTCAGTGGACTCGGTCTCCTTTTCCTCCCAAACTCCTGGATTCTGTAAGGGCTCCTATGGCTTCAGGTCTTCTCTGTGCAAGATATGGGGGCGAGTGCAATGTACGGAGCTCCCTACTTCTCCGCCATCTTGCCCCCTCCTCAATCATCAGTAATTTCATGCTAAAACAAAACCAAAAACTTTTGGGTAAGTAAGAATCAACATTTCAATTATTCAAAATATTATTGAATATAATTATATTTGAAAATGGTGCCAGTAAGTAAAAACAAACATTGAAAGTGAGGGCATTTTTTTTTCACAGCTGGTAAGAAACAAATCTGGTGTGTTGTTGCTGGTGATGAGGACTCCTTAAACAAATCTGGCTGGTTAGTATTTCTAATGCAGGCTGCTGTCCTGGATTTCAAAATATTTTAGTGCTCCTTTGTGGCTTTTGCTCTTTTTCTCTTAAAACTTTTAATGTTTTTATTTATTTCTGAGAGAGAGAGACAGCGTGAGCAGGAGAGGATCAGAGAGAGAGGGAGACACAGAATCTGAAGCAGGCTCCAGGCTCTGAGCTAGCTGTTAGCACACAGCCTGACGCAGGGCTAGAACCCATGAACCACGGGATCATGACCTGAACCGAAGTCAGGCGCTCAGCTGACTGAGCCACCCAGGCACCCCTCTTTTTCTCTTTTTAAATTCAGTATCCTTGACAGATAAATGCTAGTAGAAGTCTGTTTTGAATCTGCTGCTTCTGTGGTCAGAAAGTTCCAAAATCTTTCACTGCCTGAAATATGAAACCCAACATTTTAGCTTGAACCCAACATTCAGAATCTTCCCAACTTTCCGTTTTAAGTTTCTGATCCTACTGTACGTGAGCTAGTCCACTTTGCCGTTTCTGCACTCTCGTGCTTTCCCTGATACTGCAATGTTCTCTCTGCCCATGATGTTCCATCTCTTTCTCATAACTGGAAACACCATGTATAAATTTTATGTCCTAGTGTACATCTCATGTTCTTTCCAAAATGTTATCATCCTTCCTGCTTTTATTGATGAAAAGTGAGATATCATATTTGGAGTCACTACCTGGGCTTGAACATTTCACAGCTATTTTATCTTTTGCACTTCACTCTGTTGCTTTCAGCTCATCCTCATTCATAACGCTGGTTTCATAATAACATTTTAAAAAATGTATTGCAGAAACTTGGCAAAGTGCCTGGCAAGAAATATTAAGACTTTGTTTCCCTCTTTTGAACTCAAAAGCTACATCTAACCACTAGTTTGGACCTTATATGCTTTCTTGTATTATAGTTTTTTGGTACATTTTTATTATTAGGAATATATTTTAAGAACCTCGGCCATGGGGACCAGACATTCTGCTATCTCTATAGGACCTAACACACACTTTGCAAACAATAGATACTGAAAAAATAACTGATGAATAATAACAAAGTGGAAGAGGGCAAGAAACACTTATTTGGGTACTGGGAAAACAGGGCCAGGCCTCGGCTTTGCCTACATCTTAAATCACATTAACTAATAACTTCTTTGATCTTTGATGTTCTCATTCCAAATAGAGAAAGAACTACTATGTGAACTCTGACTCTTTCAACACCAATGTGTAATTATCTGTGATATGGCTTAAGTCCACTAATGTAAATACAGACCATTTGCTATATTTTATATTAATGCCTCTGTTGAAAATATTATTTTGTTCTATTATGTTTTTTAAGCTCTCATTGCTTAGAACTAAGGTCATCATACTTCTCAATTCATGACACACAATTTTACTTGGTCTGTGGGAGAATCCTTTTTTTTTTTTTTGAAAATTTTATTTTATGATTTTTTTCCTCCAGCTTATAAATTCTGTGTGGGTTATAGATTTAACTGCAAAAATAAAATTGTAAAACCAGCAGAAGAAAACATAGGGAATGCATATGTGACCTCAGATGGAAAACGTATTTGACTCTAAAAGGAAAAGCTGTAAAGGGAAAAATGATAGATTTAACTATCTCATTATATATTACTTTTTCCCCTGAGCTGTACATAAGTATTTAGACTTGTATCCCATCCGATCCTAAATTCTTCTGATTGTTTATACAAACAAAGCAACACAACAACAAAAAGCAGTTTTCCTTGTTATTTTTTTTCATTTTTACCTCCAACATCCAGTAATTCAAACGTTCCTGCTGTTTCTGCCATCAAAAATATCTCTTGTAACCTTTCCATTTCTCACCATTTCTGCTAATACACCTCCCGATACTACCACTGTCTTTTGGATTATTGCAATAACCTCTTAATTTTTCTTCTTTATTTTTGAGTCTTGAGTTATTTATGCTCACACCTTTTGAGCTTATTTATTCACTTAAGCTAGTTTAAAATGTGTTTTGCTACTTGCAGTCAGAATAGTCCTTTTCAGGTTAATTNAGCACTGGGTGTTATGGGGAAACTAATTTGATAATAAACTATTTGTAAAAAAAATAAATAAAAATAAAATGAAAATAAAAATATAGGTAAGAAAAAAAAGAATAGTCCTTTTCATAAAAGTATCGAAGTGTCAAAATCTATATTTTAAGAGCTAAAATTTTAGACCCATTTTAGAATGGGTTGATCTTATCCAACACACTTACTTTATAGAAATTTTTTCTTTAGCTGAGATTTCTTTGTAAGTTTCCTAAAAAAGCAGTCACATAAAATGTAGGTTTCTTCACGTTAAGTGCTTTTATTTTTCTCTCTTAACAAAACCTGCAGTTTTTTCTTTCTCAACAAAGGCCAATATTATTCAGTGTGTAACTTCCTATAGTATCAGTCCAGTTTTGATCTGTCCATTTGAAAATGTTTAGAAAATGTAACTTCCAGCTTGCATTTTATTGTGTATGGCAGCAAATATTAAATCACCTGATACTATTCCAAAGCATCATCAAGAATAAAACAGGAAAATGCACATTATTTTTATAGGATTGCTATCTACATGGAAATACAGGGAATGGTATTTTAAATGTTAAATGGTAATTTAAATGTTTGTAGCTGTTGAAAGATGCTATTTTTGCTTCATTTGGTATATGGTGTTTTTAATTTGTTCACAGAGGAGACTCTTTAATTCTCCTTTATGAAAGCATCCCTGAGAAAATGTACCAGTCCAAAATTCTGAGAGAATTAAGGTTTTTAAAAGATTATTTAGAAAAACTTTGTAAATCACTTAAACTTCTGTAGTCAGTTGTTTTTCTTTTCTTTTTTTAAAATTTATTAATGTTTTATTTATTTTGAGAGAGAGATAGAGACAGCATGAGCTGGGGAGGGGCAGAGAGAGGGAGACACAGAATCAGAAGCAGGCTTCAAGCTCTGAGCTGGCAGTCAGCACAGAGCCTGACGCAGGGCTCGAACCCACGAACCGTGAGATCATGACCTGAGCCAAAGTCTGGCGCTTAACCGACTGAGCCACCCAGGCGCCCCCAGTTGTTTTTCTAAAAAGGTCATCTCGGGGTCTCCATTCTTTTCTCTATTCAGTTTATGTTAGGTATTATTTTATATACATCACTGACTTCATGTAGATAATTCCTTTTGCCTCTTAATATGGTACTTAAGTTTTCCAGTTACGTTTGCATTTAGATTTATTTATTTATTTAATTATTTACTTATTTATTCATTCATTTACTTACTTACTTACTTACTTACTTACTTACTTACTTACTTGCTTGCTTAAAGAGGTTAGAGACGGAGAGACAGAGCATGAGCAAGGGAGAGGGGCAGAGAAAGAGATTCTTCAGCAGGCCTGATGCAGGGCTTAATCCCACACCCTGGTATCATGACCTGAGCCAAGATGAGGAGTCAGATACTCAATGAACTAAGGCACCCAGGCATCCCTGCATTTTATTTTAAGTTAATTATACATTCTTTAGGTCCAGAGGCAAACACACTGTCAGAAATCAGAGATTCAAGTCCCAGTTTTGTCATTGCCTATATGAACTTGGGCAAGTAGCAAACTCCCCTAGGTCTGTTTTCCAGGGACTGTCAGTGTATAGTTTTGTGTTTTATTTTTTTATTATTATTATTATTTTTTACAAAGTTTATTGNGGCTAATAATCCAGTTTTTAGTTCTCTGCCTTCCCTCTGGAGTTCCAGCCAGCCAGGAGCGCGGACGCCCGGTGTCTGCGCGGCTCTTTCAGGGTCCCCAGCCGCCCGGGAGCTATAATGGCAGCAGGCGCGCCACCGCTCTGAAGTCTAGTCTCCAAGAGCCCGCACAAAGAAGCAGTTTGTGAGCTCAGCCCCCTCCAGGACCAGTTGGTGCGAGGGGACCTGGTGTGCAGGTATTTGGCAAGTACGGTCTTTCTATGCACCGAGCGGAGGTTTTTCTCCCCCGTGCGGAGGTTTTTCTGTTTCGGACTCTCTCCTTTTCCCCTCTCACTCCCCGTAGAGGGTAGAGGGGGATCGCCTCCCACCCTGGAGTCTCCGATCCCGGCCCGATTTTATCTTCCCCGGTTCGCACTCACATTAGAAGGCTCTCTCAGTGGATTCTGCGTCCTTTGTCTCCCAATCTCTCAGGTTTTGTAAGGTTTCCAATGGCTTCAGATCTTTTCTGTGTGATGTATGGGCGTGAGTGCAAGTACGGAGCTCCTTACTTCTCCGCCATCTTGCCCTCTCTCATAGTTTTGTGTTTTAAATAAAATATAGTGAAGTACCTTTTAGCCATAAAGAACTGTAAAGATATAAGTTGTGTTGTTCTTTTGTATCACTCTCAATAAAGTGTAGAAAAATTGAAAAGGAGCCTAGATATTTATTAAATAAACATTGGCTTTTTAAAGCTGGATCAAAGTAGAAAAGAATTGACTCTATTCCAGAGGATTCATTGAGTTCCTAAAGTACTCAAAGGCACTATTTAAACTAATTAATTTCCCCTATTAAGTGGTCATAGAGCATGAATAACAAGAACACAGTGTGGTTAGGTTTCAGGTATTACATTTCCTTTGTAGAATTCCAACATTTGTTCTTAAACTCTCTAGGTTTTGTGAATATTTTGTTGAAATATCAGGTAACCATTACTTTTTTCCCTTCACACAGGAATGTGATTTTAATGTGATATATTTGTGGTCTAAACTGAGTCATGACATACTATAAACAGTGTCCTAAGTTGTATACAAATACTTATTATTTAGCTATTTTTTTCTGGGAAAAATAATTAGTAAAAAGAAAATAATTTTCCCAGGACATTTATTCAAAGGCACAAGTCATATCCATTTAAATACATATTTATCTTCCTGATTTAAAGAATTCAGCCTAAATAATTTCCATTCAGAACTCAAAAGCACATTTTTAAACTGAATTTAGAGCTCTATAATAAAGTCGCTAAGTTACAACTGAACAAAGAGGAAACTAAGTTGTATTATTCTTCTGTTATAATGAATGATACTCATGTTAACCATTGAAAATAAATTATTCTGACATCAGAAATCAACACATCTTTGAATCTAGGTAGGGCACGTAGAAATAAGATGTTTGGCATGATGCATTTGCAATTGACACATCCCACTTGTTAGCTTATATTGCAATTGCTTTAAAACTTCATACAGATTAAAACATATTATCCAAGGGAGAAATGTGACCAGAAATTGTCATGTTTCTTTTATATAGAAACAAACTTATTTTAAAAAACACAGCAGGAGTATAACATATATTCCCTTAATACAGAGCTGAAATACATTCTTGTAATCTGAACATATTTTCAAATTCTGTAAAATAATAATTGCTTATTAATGTCATATTATGGAAAATCTAAATAATGCATGCAAAATATAACCTCTAAAATATGACTCAGTATTGCTTGACAGATTAGTCAGTCAAAACATGATTTGATTCTGTTCTGGTTTGTGCTCAATGTGATTTCAGAACCTGAAACTAAGTAATTAGAATGTGCCTTATCTTGCTAAGCCAGTGGGAGAGGTTCATTATAAATCCAGCAACAAAGTATGGCCTTGTGGTCATGCATCACATAGAAGAGTCAGGATTGTGTTTAGACCTTCATGAAGTTTAGTCATTTGTCTTTGGAGTTTTAGCACCATGAACAGAATACCTCCTAGCAGTGATGAGGGGCAGGGCTCAAAAATTCAATTAGAGCTGTAGCTATCTGTAAATGAATTCGTTTTCTATACTATTAAGCTAATTTACTGAAAGGTGAATAAAAATGTAGAAAAATCCATCAAATCAGTAATTAGACCATATTCAATCTTGTTTTAGGATCTGGACACTGATACAGACTTGGTTTATAGGTAACTTTTTTACTTAGTAGTCAAATACTGTACCCAACACATTATTCAACTCTTTCTCACCCTTTACTTTCCAATATCTTCTGTTTGTTAGAATGCCCTTATAATATTGAGGAAAAATGAAAGATAAAAATAATCTACTGACATCCCTGGGGGGAAAAAGGACTTTGCTTGTGGATATATATGTTATTGATATAAATGAGTCTCTAACCACATATTTGTTTCCATCTCTTTCAATTTATCATACGTCCAGAGATAGCATTTCTATTGAAACCATGTTTCTAAGGTCAATAAAGGTTACTGTCAATTCTTATTCATGGGGTCATTCATTCATTTATTCAACAAATCTTTATTAGGCCTGAATTTTATATTAAGCACTCTTCTGTGTACTGAGGTTAAAAGAGGTAAATAAAACTGATGCAATCTCTGCACTTACGGGCAAGTCTACTGGGAGAGCAGATATTAAACTATAGCTCAAAAATTATATGCTTACAGTTGTAATAAGTATGATGAAGAAAGAACAAAAGGTATTAGAATACATAATATTATACTGGGGATACATCCTTTATCAGGGAAGAGTTACACAAAGATATGTCTTGATTTCTTGCCTACATGTCACCAATGATCTCTAAAATGGACTTCATACATTCACTCTATTTCCTCTTCAAACTATGCTCCACAGTGTCACTAAAGTGATCTTGTTGTGTAAAAATATGATCATACTTGTCTCCTAATTGATTATCTTCAGTGGTTTTATAGCTTCTTATTACTTTAATATAATCACAGAATTCTTGTAAGGAATGATTAGGAACTTTACTACCTGTACTTCTTCATCTTTGAGATCTCCTTTCTTTTATATTGGCTTCCTTTCTCAAGTATATGCTCTCCATGTGGAGGCAAGGTAGTCTTCATGAAGCTCTATATTTGTGCCACCCTAATGTTTCTCAATCTCAGTTCCTAAAATTGCATGGGGTCGGGGAGAGGAAGCTTTCAAAAGAAAGAGATGAACAATGGATGAAATAACATGTATCTTCTCTAGTCATATAATTAAGATAAAATTATTCTGCATATAGTATAATTTTCTGTCATTTAATGCTCCCTATATTTAAAACTGTATTTAAGCAAGTATATAAAGTAATTTGCTTTAGTAAATTCCCACATAGAAAGATAATTTTAAAAGCCTCTTAGAGACTTTTGGAAGGAAATTGGAAGTTTCTGAGGTAAATCATTTTATACTCTCCAAATTCTCATTCTAGAAAATGAGTGAATTTAATGTTGATGTTTTGAGATCATTTAGTAGTATTAAATATAGTTAACATTTTTTTTTACCTACTATATTTGACATACTTCATTAGCTTGAATTTCTTTCTGTTACTTCCTTATTCCTGTTTTTGTCATTCTTTAAATTTGACGGAACTTATGGAAAATTTCAGGCTTTCTAAGGTATCACAAAATGCACTGTTTTTTAAAGCATGCAAGTTTTTGTTTATGACAGTGGGATATTGAAGTACAAAAAGTGAATTAGGCAAACCATATCACAAAGCTGCTTTTCTTCTTGTACAGCTTCTATATAATTCTTTCATTAGTGTCCCAGAGGGAAAGCAAGGCCAACATCATATTTCTAATTTCAAGATCACAACACATGTAACAAGTTGGGTATGAGAAAGTAAGTGTAAATCACTTGATTTAGATATCCACTTGGACTAATAAATTGTGTGTGTACATGTTGGGCCATTGGTGCATAACTAGACAAAGTATGAAGTGTCTTTCAAGCTGGAAATCTTATGAATCAAATGCTATTAATGTTAAAGCATGGATAGGTACCCTGGGATAGGCATTTTGGGGCTACTGACTAGGTACTATGTTCCCTTTTAGAGTAGGTGGATGTGTTTCCCAAGAAATTGTCATTGAGAAGTTTGGAATTCACTCAGTCATTCACCTTTCTATTATATATGGTTGATATTAAACAGGCAATAATGTAAATTTTTGTTTTATTATGCTTTGTTTAGATGTACAAATTTGTGGTTAACAGAGAAACTCTATCACTTCCTGTCTTCATTATCTTTTATATTTATAACTTTAGATGAGATTTTGAATTACTGAAATTGCCCATCCAGTAATTAAAGTTCTATAATAACATAACTATTAAAATCCTGTGTAATCATGGCTCCATTTTATAGGTAAAACAATAGACATTTTGACATTAATGGAATACTCTGATTTAAAGTCAACATGAGGTAGGGGTGCCTGAGTGGCTCGGTCAGTTAAGCATCGGCTCAGGTCATGATCTCACAATTTGTGGGTTTGAGCCCCTCGTTGGGTTCTGTGCTGACAGCTAGCTCAGAGCCTGGAGCCTGCTTCAGATTCTGTATCTCCCTCTCTCTCTGACCCTTCCCTGTTCATGCTGTCTCTCTCTTTCTCTCAGAAATAAGTAAAACATAAATAAATAAATAAATAAATAAAATCGGCATGAGGTAATGTGTAAGCTTTTCCCATGTCTTTCGGTATCTTAATGGTTTAAATTGATCTCTTATTGCAAGTTAAAATTTCCAAAAACAGGATACTTTAATATAGTAAATTTCTGGAATTCTGTCCATCAAATTTCATCTTGTGACACTTTCCTAGGTTATTTTGGAGCAGTGTCACTATTACCTACCTTTATTAAGTGCTAAGCTGTTAATAGCCTAAATATTTTGCTAGTCACCATTTAACTTAACTTTCATAATAAACCTCTGAGAGAAGTAAAATATTATGTTTTGGTGAGATACATGAATATGAATTTCATAATAGAACAGTTTGTTAAAATGGAATTGGGACTTCAAACCTGCTCTGTTTGACTAGACTTTACACCTTAAATACTAAATTACAAATCAGAGGACAACTTATTTAAGAGGCCCAAAGCTGCTTTCACATATTGTATAACAATACTGGATTTTTCATGGAAGTTTTGTTTGGTTGTTGAGTCTCTTTTGCTAAACTGCCAAGGACATACAATTTCATATAATGTACTGTACAGTAGCATTGCTTGTCTGTTTAAATATAGGTAAAATTCTCAAAGCCTGTCCTGGACTCCTCCAGGATGTCGATGTGAATTTGGGATTATACTGGAAGGAATGGCTGAAGAGTTTGTTTTCAGTGGCCCCCATGAATATGTTCTTGGGATGAAGAACAGGTGAATCAGGTATCTGAAAATGGAAAGATGCCAAAGTTTTTGCTAGTTTTCAAATTAATAGACTTGTTTGGAATTTGTAATGAGGTCTGATTATGGTTTTCTGTGGACTTATGGTGATAGTTTTTACTTCTATCAAGATTTCTCAATCTCAGTACTACTGACATTTTGGATAGATAATTATTCATTGTGGGAGGATGACCTCTGCATTGAAGAATGTTTGACAGTATCCCTAGCCTCTACCCTTTAGATGCCAATAGCAGCACCTGGTTGTGACAAATGAAGATGTTTCCCAGCATTGCCAAATATCCCCTCTGAAGGAGCAGAATTATCCCTAATTGAGAGCCACTGATCTATATGTACACACTTCCTAAAGATGCGAAATTTCCTTATTTTATGAAATGCAAACAAATGGCTAATCTTTTTAAGCAGTGACTATCCTGATTTCATTGTTGTTAAAGGAAACTCCTGAGTGACCTGAAGCCTCAAATTTCAAGAGAATTTTCTTTTCTTTTCTTACATTTGGAACTTAGTCAGAGCTATTCTGGACCACTCCCCCAGATTTCCTCTTTGGATTTCAAAGATCAGGATTTCAGGTATGAGTCCTTTTCTTCCAAAAGGCTCTAGCCTTATTAGGCATACTAGTCCTTGAGTTCCAAGAAACCCACTTGGAACATCACAGAATGAAGCAGATTTGCTAATGCACTCAAGAATATAACAACTGGCACCTATTTCTTTATATTGGCGTAATGAAGGGAGGCATTCAAATGGCCTCCTGCAAGACCAAAATTATCTTCAAGATGATTTCCTATCATTTTCATATTATAAAAAAGATGTCAACTTCTCTCTCCAAATGACCAGTGTTCTTTTAAGCTGAATGATAAGGAGTTTTAGATATTAGTTTTTATCTCACATGGTGATGCAATTTCCTTGCAAAAGCAATCTGCTGTTTCAATCAATTGCAAAAGTTCAATGACCACAGACGAAGACAGCAGGGAAGAAAACCCCACAGGGATAGTTGTCTTGTTTGAGGATGTTATTAAGAAGCCCATTTTGGTTCATGGCCAGATACTTCCTGGATGCCTTTGTGGAAGGCCAGTCCACTCATTTGTGTTTGGTGATACAAAGAGCTATTTTTGTTGTTGAGTGCAGTAACCTCCATTTAGCAATGCTTAAAACAAGCACACACTCTTTCTGGAAAGCCATTCCATTTTCATTTTATTAAATGATTTATTGGATGGCTCCCAAAATGATTACCTAGAAATGTCAGGTAAAGTTTAATTTAATACCATGGGGCAGAGTGGTATAAGACTTGTGTGGCATGAAGTTGATAATACCATTTGCTTTAGGAAAGGAAAAGGAATAATTTAGTGTAACACAATGGGTATCTGACATTATTTTTCAATTTACCTTTTGATAATGAAATACATTTCTGGGTGTCTTTTCTATCTTACAGAAAGTGAGAATGTTTTTGAAGGAATTGCCTCAGTTTGCTATTTGAAAAGTGTTGGAATAATTTAGGAATATTTTCTTTTCTGCTGAAACACTATCTGCAAGTGAGATGATGCTATGGAAGAAAGAAGCAGCATGATATGGGGAGCAAGGCGGAGTAAATTTTTGCAGACAGATTATGACATAGTATTTTTGAACATGTAGAAGCTCTGAGTCAGAAAATGTGGGCTTGGTTCCTGGCTCCATCATCTATTTACTAAATATATGACATTGGGAAAATTACTTCTTAAGTTACAGTTTTCTCATCTATAGCATGAATAATTCAGAGCACAGTTTCTTGCACACAAAGATGCTCATTCTATTCCCTTATTCAAGAAATACTTATGGAACACCAAATGTGTAGTAGGATTTTTTCCCAAGTTTCACTGAGATATAATTGACACACAGCATTGTGTAAGTTTAAGGTGTAGAGTGTGATAATTTGATACACTTATATATTGCAAAATGATTACTGCAATAGAGTAGTTAACACTTCATGTAATTACCTTTCCATTTTTGTGCTGAGAACATTTCAGATCTACTCCCTTAGCAAGTTTTAATACAGTATTATTAACTGCAATCACTGTGCTGTACACTAGATCCTCAGAACTTATTCATCTTAGAACTGAAAGTTTGTACCATTTGACCAACATCTCCCATTTTCCCCAACTGCTAGTCCTTGGCAGCCAAAATCCTCTGTTTCTGTAGTTTGGCTTTTTAGAGATTTCACACACAAGTGATATCATACAGTCTTTCTCTGTCTGACTTATTTCGTTTACAATGCCCTTAAGTTCTGCCTAAGTTGGAGCAAACAGCAGGATTTCCTTCTTTTAATGGCAAATAGTATTTCATTGTATAAACACCACATATTCTTTACCCATTCATAGATGGACTCAGGTTAATTCCCTATTTGACTATTATGGTAATACTGCAGTGAACATGGGAGTACAAATATCTCTTAGAGAGAGTGATTTCATCTTCTTCAGATAGACACAGAAGTGGGACTTGGGGATCATATGAGAGTTCTAGTTTTAATTTTTTGAAGAACCTCCATACTGTTTTCCTTATTGTTTTGACCAATTTATATTTCTACCATCAGTGCATGAGAGTTCCCTTTCTCCATATCCTCACCAAACTTGTCATTTTTGATAATAGCCATTCTTACAGGTATAAGCCTTTTGGTTAAATTTATTTCTAAGTACTTTTTCTTGTTTTGGGTGCTATTGTAAATGGGATTGTTTTCTTTGTTTCTTTTTCAGATATTTTGTTGTGTCTATACATTGTAGTCTATACAACATTTTTTGTTGTTGATTTTCTGTTCTGCAACTTTACAGAATTTGTTGATTCTAACAAGTTTTTGGTGGAGTCTTTAGGATTTTAGATATTTTATATATAATTTTAGCACCAAATAAAGACATTTCATTTCTTCCTTTCTGATTCAGATGCCATTTTTTTCCTGATTACTCTGGAGAGAACTTTCAATGCGATGTTGAATATGAGAATGGACACCCTCGTCTTGTTCCTAATCTTAGAGGAAAGACTTTGAAACTTTTACCCTTGAGGGTGATGCAAGCTATGGGCTTGTCATATTTGGCCTGTATTAAGTTGAGGTATGTTCCTTTTACACTCATTTTACTGAGAGATTTTATCATGAAGGAATGTAGAATTTTGTCAAATGATTTTCTGCATCTGTTGAGATGATCATAGAATTTTTATTTTTCTTTCTATTAATATAGTGTATCACATTTATTGACTTGCAAATATTGACCCCTATTTCCACCCTTGGAGTCAATACCACTTGATCATGATATATGATCTTTTTAAGGTATTGTAGAATTTAACTTGCTAATATGTTTTTCATAATTTTTGCAGCTATGTTCATCAGAGATACAGGCCTGTAGTTTTCATGAAACGTTTTTATCGGGATTTGGGTAATATTAGCCTCATATAATTTTTATGAGGCTCTCATAAAAAGTTTTAATTTTTTGGAAGCCTTTGAGAGGAATGGTGTTAATTCTTTAAATATTTGGTAAAATCCTTTAGGTAGACTATTTGTTCCTGGGCTTTTCTTTGTTGGGAGGTTTTTGATTCCTGATTCAATTTTCTTACTTGTTATTTGCTTTTCCTAGTTTCTATTCTTTCATAAATTTTTTCTTAAATAGTTTATTGTCAAGTTGGTTTTGATATAACACTCAGTGCCCATCCCAACAAGTGCCCTCCTCCATGCCAATCACCCCCCTTTCCCCTTCTCCCACCCCCATCAGCCCTCAGTTTGTTTTCAGCATTCAAGAGTCTCTCATGGTTTGCCTCCCTCCCTCTCCCCCACTGTTTTCGGCCCCTTCTTCTCCCCCATGGTCCTCCATTAAGTTCCTTCTAATCCTCCTATACATGCAAACATATGGTATCTGTCCTTCTCTGCCTGACTTACTTTGCTCAGCATAACACCTTCAANGGATACTAGCCCTTTATCTGATATGTCATTTGCAATTATCTTTTCCCATTCTGTCGGTTGCCCATTAGTTTTATGGACTGTTTCCCTTGTCATGCAGAAGCTTTTAATCTTGGTGAGGTCCCAATAGTTCATTTTTGCTCTTGATTCCCTTGCTTTTGGGGATGTGTCAAGTAAGAAATTGCTGCGGTGGAGGTCAAGGAGGTTGTTTCCTGCTTTCTCCTCTAGAGTTTTGATGGTTTCCTGTCTCACATTCAGGTCCTTTATCTATTTTGAGTTTATTTTTGTTTATGATATGATAAAATGATCTAGTTTCATTCTTCTGCATGTTGCTGTCCAGTTCTTTCAGCACCATCCGCTAAAGAGGCTGTCTTTTTTCTATTGAATACTCTTTCCTGCTTTGTCAAAGATTAATTGGTCATACATTTGTGGGTCCTATTTTGAGTTGAGTTCTCTATTCTATTCCATTGGTCTAGGTGTCTGTTTTTGTGCCAATACCATACTGTCTTGATGATGACAGTTTTGTAGTAGAGGCTAAAGTCTGGGATGGTGATGTCTCCCGTTTTGGTTTTCTTCTTCATTATTACTTTGGCTATTTGGGGTCTTTTGTGGTTCCATATATATTTTAGGATAGTTTATTCTAGTTTTGAGAATATTTCTTCATAATTTAGTCATGGTAGGTTGTATGTTTATAGGGATGTATCCATTTTTTTTCTTCTAAGTTGTCAAATTTGTTGGCATATAATTGTTCTTGGTAGTTTCATATGATGCTTTGTATTTCTATAGCATTAGTTGTAAGTCTCCTGTTTGGCTTTTGATTTTGAGTCTTCTCACCTTTTTCCTCTTGGTTAGTTTAGCTATAGGCTCGTCAGCTTTGTTTATCTTTTCAAAAACTAATTCTTAGTTTCACTGATCTTTTCTATTGTCTTTTTAGTCTGTATTTCATTTATTTCTGCTGTTATCTTATTTCCTTTCCTATGCTAACTTTGGGCTTCATTTGTTCTTTTTTCCACCTAGTTTCTTGAGGTGTAGGGTTACATTGTTTTGAGATTTTGTGTGTCTGTTTCTTGAGGTGGGCATTTATTGCTATAAACCTTCCTGTTGTCACTGCTTTTACAACATCCCACATATTTTTACATGTTGCCTTTCCATTTTCCTTCGTTTTAAGATTAAAAAAAATTTTTCCCTTTAGATTTCTTCTTTGACTCATGGGTTGTGAAGGAGTATGTTGTTTAATTTCCACACAATTGTGAATTTCCCACCTTTACAACTGTTATTGATTTCTAGTTTCATACTATTATAATTGAAAAAGATGCTTGGTATGATTGGAGTTATTTTAAATTTGCTAAGACTTGTTTTGTGACCTATCATATGATTTATACTGAAGAATGTTCCATATGCACTTGAGAATATGTGTATTCTGCTGCAATTGGTTGGAGTATTCTATATACTTCTGTTAGTTCCCTTTGGTTTAAAGTATAGTTTATGTCCAAAGTTTTGTTAATGATTTTCTGTCTGGGTGACCTGTTTTTGACAATGGGGTATAGATGTCCTCTATTATTACTGTATTGCCTCTTTTCCCCCTTTCAGATCTATTTTTGTAATTGCTTAACATATTTGGGTGTTCTGATATTGTGTGGATGTATTGTAGGGGATTGTTTTATCCTCTTTATAAGTTAACTACTTTAGCATTATAAAATGACCTTCATTGTTTCTTGTTACAGTTTTTGGTTTATAGTCTACTTTGTCGGATCTATGTATGGCTATCCCTGCTCTGTTTTGATTTCCACATGCATGAAATATCTTTTTGTTTTTTTTTTACTTTAATTAAAATTAAAAACAATTTAATTTTAGTTAACATACAGTGCAATTTGATTTCAGGAGTAGAATTCATTGATTCATCCTTATATACAATACCCAGTGCTCAACACAAGTGCCATTCTTAATATCCATCACTCATGGCTCCCACCTTTCTCCATCAATCCTGTTTGTTCTCTATCATTTAGAGTCTCTTGTGGTTTGTTTGCCTCTCTTCTCTTCCTTCCATTCCCATATGTTTATCTGTTTTGTTTCTTAAATTCCACACATGTGAATTCATATGGTATTTGTCTTTCTCTTATTATTTCATTTAGCATAATATATTCTAGCTCCATCCATGATGCAAATAGCAAGATTTCATTCTTAAGATGACTGAGTAATATTCCATTGTGTGTATAATATATCTATATTTATATACCTATATTTAATCTATATCCATATCTATCTATATCTATATCTATCTGTATCTCTATATATCACATCTTCTTTATCCACTTATCAGCTGATGGACTTTGAGCTCTCTCCATAATTTGGCTATTATTGATAACGCTGCTATAAACATTGGTGTGCATATATCCCTTCAAATTCAAATTTTTGTATCCTTGGATAAATACCTAATAGTGCTTGTATATGTCCTTAAAGCTGAAGTGAGTCTCTTGTAGGCAGGTCTTATTTTTATCCATTCAGTCACTCTTCTTTTTGTTTGGAGAACTTAATCTATTTACATCAAGATTAATTACTGAGTGATAAAGATTTACTAATGCTACCTTATTGTTTTGTGTATGTTTTATAGTTCTATTCTTCCATTTTCCCTCTCTAGCTGCCTTCCTTTGTGAATTGATGGTTTTCCATGGTGATATACTTTGATTCCCTTCTCTACTTTTTGTATGTCTATTATTGGCTTTTGCTTATCTTATAAATAACACTATTTATACTGATGAAAGCTTAACTCTTATGGCATACAAAACCCAGCCCTTTTATTTGCCCTTCCTTTTTATGTTTTTGATGCCACAGTTTACTCCTTTTATGGTGTGTATTCATTAACAAACTAATGTAATATTCTTGTCCTTTAAACTTTATGCTAGAGTTAAGAGGTTAACGCACCACCATATTACAATATTAGAATATTCTGAACTTGACTATATACTTGTCTTTACCAGTGTGCTGTATATTTCATGTTTTCATGTTACTAGTTAGCATCCTTTCATTTCAGCTTGAAGATTTTTTTAAAGCATTTCTTGTATGGTAGATCTAATGGTGATGAACTCCTTCAGCTTTTGTTTGTCTGGGGAAGTCTTTATCTCTTCTCTGTTTCTTAAGGGCAGTTTTGCTGGACAACATATTGTTTGGTGGTGGTTTTCTTTCATCAATTTGAATATATCATCCCACTCTGTCCTGGGAAAATAAAGGTTTTGCTGAGAAATCCAATGATAGTCTAATAGGAGTTCCCTTTTTGAGTTACAACTTATTTGCTCTTACTTCTTTTAAGATTTTGTCTTTGTCTTTTGATGGTTTTATTATAACATGTCTTGGAGAAAATTTCAGTTAAGCATGAGTTTCAAGAAATTGAACATTCAAATATCTCCCCAACTTTGGAAAGTTCTCAGCCATTATTTCTTTAAGTTTTCTGCCTCATTTTTTCTCTCTTCTCCTTCTACAACTCAGTAATTCACAGATTATCTCTATTGTTGGTATGCAACAGATCACATTTTATTCCTTTTTTCCTTGTTTTCCTCTAACTGGATAATTTCAAAAGTTCTGTCTTATAATTCACAGTTTCTTTTTTTTTTTCTACTTGAATGATTCTTCTGTTGGTTCTCGTTTACCTTTTTATTTCATTTATTCTAATACAGTGAATTCAGCTTCAGAATTTGTTTGGTGTGCTTTAAAAAGTTAATTCTGTCTCTTTTTTAAACTTCTCATATGTGTATTGCTGATTTTGTTGAATTATCTCTATATCCTTTTTTTTTTATTTCTAGGAGAGAGAGAGAGAGAGAGAGAGAGACAGCGTGAGCAGGGGAGGGTCAGAGAGAGAGGGAGTCACAGACTGAAACAGGCTCCAGGCTCTGAGCTGGCTGTCAGCACAGAGCCCGATGCGGGGCTCGAGCCCACGGACCGCGAGATCATGACCTAAGCAAAAAGTCGTACACTTAACCGACTAAGCCACCCAGGCGCCCCTGAATTATCTCTATATCCTTGTAGCTCACTCATCTTCCTTCAAAAAAAATTTTTTTTCTTTACTGAGTTAGTTGCAGATTTCCATGTTTTTGGGGTTGGTTACCGGATGATAATTGTGATTCTATAGTAGTATCGTGGTTTCTTGATTTTTTTGTGTGTGTTCCTTGAAGTCTTCTGATGCTGTCTTCACATTTGTGTTAGCAGTCTAGCAGTCACACCGTCCAGGCTTTATTGTCTTTGGGAGAGAAATACCTTCTATCAGCCCTACCAAGGAAATCTGAGGCTTTCTCAGATATTCCATAGACAAACCTGTTACGTTTTCCCTGTTACTTCTTATGACAGAGTTCTTAAGTTTTTATGCCTTCTTTTAATCTTGCATTGCACCAAGGCAAATGCTGACATCCCTCCTTTATCTTTCTTAAGGGTAAGTCTGAAGTTCAAGTTCATGGTCTTTATCTGGCCCTCAGATTCAGGCTGGCTTTCCACATGTGTTCCCTAACCATCTGGCAACACTTGCTCTACTGCCATTTGGCACATGCACAGACAAGTGGGCACAGCATGAGGATGTGTGTTGGTGTGGCCTTCAGGTGACTGTGGATGCAGGTGGGATAGTTGGGGTTATATTAAGTGAGGCATCTCCAGTGCTTCATAGGTGGATTTCCTGATGGGATTTGTGATGCAATTAGTAGGTTCTATGTCCCTTTAATGCTGTCACAGCGTTCTATCTGCAGCTCTCCAAGCCTTTTGCCATCCCCAGTCCTGCAGCTCATGACTCAGCTCTCTGCATGGGGTGAGAGAGAAAAGAACTCTCTGACAGCATAATATAAAGCTCGGGAAACTGGACCTTTACATTCTCTCACTTTCCTTTGTGGGAGAAATCACAAGTCTAGAAGGTATCGCTTGGCATGGAGCTAAGTACCTCCTTGTGGGGGGGAGGCGGAGGATGGCTTGACATGGATAAACTCAAACTTTTTCTCTAACTCTCCCAGTGCATCCAAACTCATAATTTTTTGTTCTAACACTGTTTTGAAACTTCATTACTGGAAACCCGGATTTCCATAAAATCTCTCTCTTCCTTGGATGATTGTCTAAGAGTGTATTCTCCACGGGCTCCGGGACCATGTCAGAGAGGGACTGAAGCCACTGCAAAGTGGTCCACAACTAGGACCAAGGTCTGTATGTGTATTACTTTTTTTTTAGTTCATTGGCATATAGTGCTGGATTCTACAGCTCCCAAAAGATACTTTTGTCTGTGGGTGGTTGCCAAATTGTTGTTGAGGAGGAATACAATAAGGGACTTCTCATGTAGCCATGTTGCTGATGTCATTCACTCAAGAATGAATTTAAGTTCTAGGAATAGAATAGAAGAATGGGCCAAAACATACTCATTCTTCCTTCTTAGAGTCTGTGAGTTGAGGAATTTGTGAGCTTAATTGAGAAGGCAGCTGTGAATTAAATAATTATGAGCATGTGTATGAAATTTTAAATGTGACAAAGGCTGTGAAATAAAGGAATATAGTGTTATAACTTTGAGTTAATTTGTCAGTCTGAAAGACAGGAAAGTTTTCTTGAGGAGATAACATGATTAGGTCTCAAAAATGAGTAGAAGTTAGCTAAGAAAAAAGGGGAAGAGAGGAGAGATTTCATCACATGGAGAGGAAGACATTCAAAAGTGTTGTATCAGCAGGGAGCAGGGAGCTTCTGAGGAATAGAGTTCAGACCAGTGTGATTGGAGCCCAAAGGAGTACAGAGAAGAATGATGTGTGTTGATGCTGGAGACACTTGTAGAAGTCTGAATACATATGGCTTTTTAGACTATGTTACAGATTATGTTTTGCTTGTTTGTTTTTTGTTTTTTGAAAGCGCTGAAGGATTTTAAGAAATATATTGTTGGTGATGAGTATGTTTGCATTTTGACTGGTTACAGTGTGAAGAAGATAAGAGGGGTAGGTGTGGATATTGAGACCTAAGGAAGGAGGCTACTGCAGTGGGTCAGGTGAGGGATGATGGTTAGGAGGATAGCTCTGGAGAGGGCAAGAAGTTCATGGCTTTGAGAAACTGAAATCAATATATGTTAGCCATGATTATTGTTATTACTATGGTTCTTCTGCCATACGATCAGATCACTGATATCCTTTTGAGTTTGAGGCAATAGATTTGTTTTGTTTTAGAAAATTTTGATGACAGTGGGAAACCTTATATGTTTTTTTTCTGTGTTAACCATCACCTTTGAAGGATAGTCTTCACCCAGTCCAATGAGACCATCTGGTAGACTCTGAGAGGTCCAGTAGCAGATCTAAAGTTGCCCCTAGTATGTCAGTCTTTTTCTGGATGATGGGTTTTCCATTGGGAACAGTGGGTTTCTGATAGGACCCAGGATTAGACTACTAGCCTACATAACCATCTGTTCTCCTAACCTTGACATGTTTTGACATCTAGATTCCCTCTTATTGTTGGCAAAGAGGTGTGGATCTTAAATTTCTCATTTTTTCCTGTGTTACCCAGAGTACAAAATTTTATATTCTGTCCAATTAACTGTGAACCTAAAACTCCTCTTGAAAATTTAAATCTACTAAAAAAAATTGTATTCCATAGAATGCAATCTGATAAGTAGCAATAATTAATCCTCTATTATTGAATACTTGACTCCTTTGAATTCTTATTTTTGATTTCTGACAGTTGGTATGTGAACTTGAGCTCATCTTTTTTATGTTTGCTTGTACTCAAGTTTTGCAATAAAAATGAGGGTAGAAGTATTTAGATATTTACAAGGATATTTTGAGGTTAAAACATATTTATTTTTATAAGCACTTGAATACCAATTATCTATTCAACAAGTATTTATTTAGTATATCTTGTAACCGCTTAGTGAAGAAAACACTAAAAAAACCAAAATTAGACCTATTCCTGTGGTACTTATATTCTGATTTAGATGGATAGGGGAGGTATTTAGACTTCAGGACATCTCTGAAATCCAGGCCAGCAGGCCCCTGTTCCCGAACATGTAAGAGGAACATACTTTGGCCCTATCTGGCACATCTCTCCACACTGGAGTCAAGGAGTCTGAATGGCCAAGGGGAGCTGCTCACTTGCCCATATTTCAAAATTGTAATCCAAATAATTGTCAATTTGTATTCGTGGCCCAGACCACCTTGAACCCACTTCTGGAGCATGCATGAGTCTACTCCTGGGTTCCTTCTTTTAAAGGCAGAGGATTATGACACTGCTGTGTTCCCATGTGGTCAGGGCATGGGGAGAAGGAACTATAGATGGGACATGGGTGAATGGGTTGGTGTATCTTATACATGAACATGTGGCTCTTTTGTGGATGAGACAATGCCAAGAAGTGGGAAGGGAAAGAGATCAGACTATGGGCTACGGTTTGCCCTCCTTTCCCATACTGTCATATTCTAGTACAGAATATCAAGGAATCCAAGAATTCTAAACTTTAACTTGAACTTTCATTACTAAAGTATTTTTATTAATGAAGAACATATATTTTATTTAGCAGCTTCATAGCTTGATTTTATAAATTGTAAATATTTAAGCATACATTAATGGGCATTGCAAATCTTAGGGGTGGGCTTGTTGAATAGATAGCTAATCAATAGGTAAGCAAATATGTGAAGAGAATCATTTTGTTTTGTTTTATTTTTAATTTTTAAATGTTTTTAATTTATTTCTGAGGGAGAAAGAGAGACAGTGTGAGCAGGGGAGGGTCAGAGAGAAAGGGAGACACAGAATCTGAAGCAGGCTCCAGGATCTGAGCTTGCTGTCAGCACATGTGGGGCTCGAACCCACAAACTGCGAGATCATGACCTGAGCTGAAGTTGGACACTTAACCAGCTGAGCCACCCAGGTGCCCCTAAGAAGAAGAGAATCATTTTAAACAGTGATAAATGTATGACTGAAATAGGATAGGGAGATGAGATAGTGACTTCCAGGAGTAGCAGCTCCTTTTGATTAATTGTTGATGGTAGTCCTCTTTGAACAAGTGACAGAGAATTGAGGTAAATAAGAAGGTACTCATTAAAAAGATCTTGGAGCAGGTCATTCTGTCAAAGGAAAAAGTAGATACAATGGCTCAAAGGAAGAAAACACTTGGTAAAACCAAGGAATAGAAAGAAGGCTGGTGTGTAGGCATGTAGGTGTGTAGTGAACCTGAGTACATAGTATGAGTTGGCATTAGAGAGGTCTGTAGGTACTAGATCCTATAGTGCTCTGAAGATGACAGTTTTGATTATGGATCAATTCCAGTTGCAATGAAAGCATTAAAACATTTTGCACAGGGAAGCATCATTATCTGTTTACAGATATCTGTTTACATTATCTGTTTACATTTTATAATGATAACTCTAGCCACTGAGTGATGACTGAATTGTAGAGGTAGGAATGGAAGCAGGAAAATCATTAATAAAAGGCTATTGCAATGGTCTAAGTTAATGATGATGGTGGCTTGAATTATGTTTCAGACACCATGCTAAGTGTTCAGTGTGAAAATACTCTGGCTGAACATGTATTTAGAACTATTATTTTGGGTCCTTTGGAAGCTTCTGGTGACTCATCAGTTGTTGAATTCCTTTTGTGACAATTCTTTTTGAGAGATTGCTCAGCAAACTATTCTTTCAATAGTCTTTCTCTTTCAGGCAGGATTTCTATGATACTGAGCGTCAGGAGATCAAACTAAATTATTTTAAGCACCATTTTAAGAAGAAACATAGAAAACTACTGTGGAGGTCAGACTGGATTCTGTGATGGCCTGTGTGTTAATAGCTGACAGTGGAAAATAATTAGTAAGGAACAGGAAAGAATATTAGGAATTAGTATAGTTAAACTCACTCCAACTTCATGTCAGATGGCAGTAGAGCTGAAATACTTGGCTTATTAATAAATTGACATAACATGTGAGGCCTTTGAATAATGAATGACTAAGCAATGCTTTTACCTTATGCTATTGAGTTATTAAAACATATAGTAGAGTTTACAAAGTCTTGAAAGTTCAGTTTATCCAACAAGTATTTTCTGAAGGTTTACTGTGTTCAGACACTAGACCAGGGAATACAAAGAAAGTTTCAGGTCTTGGTATCCAAAAGGCCAAGTTTGGTAAAGTCTTTGATTTTTAAGTCTTTCTAACCTACTCTTTCCATTTTTGGAAAACTCAGTATTTTTAAAGGTTTCCACTCAATCTCTTGCTATTATCTTCCAATGGCTTACTTTCAGAAAGAGGAGTCTTTGTGAATTTTACTTCTCTTTAACATAGGCCCATTATTGTGGATGTCTTTCATAGTGAAATATTAGTCCTAGATTCCTTGTTCTGAGAGTAAATTAGTCTGATTTTTTTTAGTGTTCTGATCCCCATGAAGTGCAATCAATGTGACTTTTGCTTTTCTTTTGTCCAAAGTAGCCAGTTACCATTAAAATAGATTTTGATTCTGTGATTAGACAGCAAAGCTCTTTCTCACATAAGAGCAAATAATGTCTGCCATGGTAGGTGTCATTTTAAAATAACAAAGTACAGTTTTTGCACAGTATCCATTCCATTGTGCTTATGATATCTCTGTTAAAAGCTGTGATTCTGATTGCTTTGAAATAATTTTTTTTGAAGTCATTTTTTACTTTTTTAGACTTCTAAAAAATCTGCATTGTGCATCACTTTTACAAAAGCAACTTCCTGAAGCCTGCAATGTCACTTAATGTAATTAAGACTTATATTAATTACAATCTTAATTACAGATTAATTTCTCTAATCTTTGTGACACAGTATAATATAACATAGGTTTTGTAAAAATCTGCTTTTTACAAAATTGACATTGTTTGTTTACTGCCATGTTAAAAAGTCCCCACAAGAATATAAACTCTAGGAAGTTAGGGATAATATCTTCCTATTTCTCTCTTGTATTCTAGTAGCTTCCATGATGCCTGATCCATAGCTAATGCTCAGTATATACGGAGCTATCTTTCTAAATGGATGACACTCAGAGGTTAAGTGGTTTGCTTAAGATCACACAACTTGTATACTACTCTCTTAATCCAAATACTATGTGCTTTAGTGAGCTTAATACAGATTCTAGGAGGAGTCCATTGCCTTCCTGGGTTGCTTACTAGGAATTCCTCATGTCATTTAGATTTATCTAATAATGGCACAGCTAAAGGTCTCCTGCACTTTGTATTAGGTCATTTGGAAAATTTTTATTCTTTTATAAATAGCATCAGGCTCCTGGTAAACATAAACAGCTTTTTCCTTCTTCATGTAAAAACAGTTTTCCACCATGTTACAATTTAGTCCTAAAGGAAGTAACTGAACTAAATGAATGTAAAAGTTCTTTCTCAGATTACCCACATAAAGTTAAGTTTTTCTCATGTAGTCTGATTAAAGTCCTCCTATCCTGCCCCCAGTGAATTTAGAAATAGCAAATTATCCTTTTCAGGGAAATTATTAATCTTGACACCATTGTTCTAATAGCAACTTTAGGTTGATTTTACATTTCCTGCTCGAGTGAGTTCTGGCTTCTCTTCTGGGCATTTAAGGTGCTTCCTTTCCTCTCACGCTTTTCTAAACCTTGAAATCCAATTATATCTTCTGGTCTCACTCCCAGAAAATTCTACTGATACTTTGTAATGCAGGGAGACTGGAGGGCTGGCTCAATCTTTAACATACTTTGGGATCCTCCTCGTGTGTACCTGAGTGTGTGCTAATATTACCACCTCCATGTTTTCCTCGCACATCTCTGTTTATCTGAAGCTTGCTCTCTTTTTTGGCATAACAGAGGCAACCTCTCCTTTCACAACTTGTGTTTTCCTTAGGTCTGCCTCCCGTGGACTAGAGAGCTGTGGTGTATAATTCACCTCATAATGTGGACCCTTTGCAACAGAGACTGGGTTTCAGTCTCATTCAGAGCCCAAAGCAGTGTCCACTTTATGGTGAGAACAGAAGGGTACATGGCTGTGGGTTCTTTTCTTCCTCTCACTTTTTGCCTCGCTTTGCTCTTTCCCTGAGACCACACTCTATCCTGAAGCGTCAGGGTCCTGAATGTCATTTGAGAAGGATTTAGATTTTTTGGATTGTAGCACTTCCATAAAAAACAAAATACCTCTTGTTAATATTGAATACCCCTTTATTTGTCCTAATAAAGACCTTTCTCCATGAAAGTGTTAGGGGGAAGAAACAAAATGAATGTTTCACATATAAACCCTGGGATTATTCTTATGTATGGAAGACTGTTCATATAACCCATTAATCAAAGAAAATGGTATGTGCAAATCTTAATTTTGTATTAAAAATTTTGTTGCTCCTTCTTGAATAATCACAGATTCCCCTTTGTTGGTCTGATAGTTTTCTCTATTTTTTCAACCCCTTGATCATTTTGTCCTCTTCTGCTTTACTGGGGTCCCAGTACTATACTGAAGAAGTACTTCTAGGTCTTCTCCCCATGGCGGGGGGAAGGCACTCTAAGTTTTTGGTATTCCTTAGAATGAAACATAAAGACAAACCTATCTTTGGATTATACACAGTTTATCACAAAATGATAAAGTAAGTTTCATGAAAACAAATGTGCATGTGGGCAGGACTCTGTTGTCTCATTATAGAATTACCAGTACTAAAGTGCTCGTGAAATATTTGTAAAAAATATAAATAAATAAGTGTGTCATTATTTTAAGAAAGTCTCTGCCCCTCTACTCTGATTACCAATACTTACTGAGGATGAGCATAGGGGGTGAAAATCAAGGATGTCTGGGAAAAAAAAGAAATTCTCATTCTATGGCAAATAAAAATGAGAGGCACTGAAATTTTAATGATTCTTTGATATTGCCAAACTCTTTGTCTGTTAAGGACCTCTCTTATTATTCCTTCAAATAGAACATGATAAATTTAACCTGTCACAATGTCATCATGAAGTATAAAGTCATTTGAGTATAAGGAAGTCAGGCCTTGTTTCCTGTTTTGCTGAGGGTAAATTTAATAGTCTAGTATAAGCAATACCCCAGAAATGCACTTATGGGCACTTTGGACCTCCTGATCACCATCTTTGGTTATTTTTCATTCAGTAAGCTTTTACTCTTTTATGATGAGGTCCATGAAACTTTTCTCTTTGGGCTTCTTGAAGTCATACTGGAATGTTTTGCAAATGTAAAGCATTTTCATCATTTTTGGCATTATATAATTTGGGTTTTTTTGGGTACAATTGAATTTCCCTGCCTGGCTCTGCTCTAAAGCCATTGCTCAGACTGCTTTAATGACAAAGTGTATTGTGCCCATTTGTCTCATGACAGGAAGGGGAACTTTCAAACTGTTCTCAGCATATGTAGAGAGAAGCAGGAGGTTGGTCTGTACCAGGAGAAGTTAAAATCAACCAATGCATCTAATTTTCCACCTACATCTTTGAAGAGCTTTTGCCAATTTTCTTAAAACATTTACCTGGTACTTACTTTTCACTGAAGCTGTTACACAGCTGGGTTGCAGCTAAAATATTCCTTCCAAGAAACAATGTCTGATCCCATTCCATTCTTGTCTCATCTGAATCTTATTGTTTGCCTCATCCTGTAACTTTTACTGTATCCTGGGCTTGAGATTGAGATAATTTCTGACTATGTCTTATCTTTCCTATTATGTTTAGGCTATTCAAGAACAGGGCATAACTCTTTCGCAGTTTTAGAATTTCTCCAATCATAGATATATGTTGAGGGCCCACTAAGTATTTTTCCTGGGCCTAATTTGGATGAGTAAGCACACTAGGGGATACAAGGCTAAAAGTTGTTAGATAGTCCATGAGGAGAGCAGTCTTAGGTGAGACTATAAATTTGCCAGGGTTAGATATCTGACATTATTGGTCCAGCGGCCCTGACTCAAAAAAATGATCTCATGTAAACTCAGGACCTCTCTTTGTCCCAAAGCTAGTGGGAGTTTTATAATATTGCTTAGCCTCCTTTTTCTCTGAAAGCATAAAGTGGTGCCTTGTGGTGTGTATGTATATATGTATATGTGTGTGTTGTGTTTAAGGATTCAAAATGGGCAGAAGTGGGACTCACATATGGCTCTAACCAACAACCATTAGGGACTCTTTCCAAACAGGCTGTGAATGCTTCTAGAACTTTACTCTGGTGTTGCACTTCAAATTAAAGGCATAATCTTATCATAGTCCAGAAGGAGTTCCATTATTTGGTCCTTATTTTATACCTCACCTCTACCTTGGAGAGGTACCCATTCTTCCTCCTATACATCATACCACCAAAATACTGGCTTTCTTTCTGCTCCTGGGCACTTGAAGTCATTCTCACTCTGAGTCTTGCTGCAGGCTAGTGATCTTTTGCAGTTCTGCTCCCCCTTCTGATTATGTTTTATATGGCTTTTTCTTCATGTCATTTAGATCTCAGGTCAAACATTGTTCCTTAGGGAGGATTTCCTTGCCACCCCAATCTAAATGATATAAATTTGGTTCACCTATTATTCCCATTTATAATTTTTTCCTTTCCTTTATACTCTCAAAATTTATAACCATGCCAAGATAACTATAGCCTCAGTAAGAGCAAGAACTGAGGTTTACTGCTATCTTGATAATTCTCTGCATGCTGTGTGGTACATACATATCTGAGATTTTCTGAGCTATCTATTGGTGTATGAACTGCCCAGGAAAACTAAGAAAATGGTGGGGCCAGAAGAAGATTTTGTTTTTGTTGTTGTTCTTGGTAGAAAATTTAAATGATGCAACTAAAAGAAATTTATGTTGCGTTTCCTCTTTTATAAGCATCAATTTATGGGGCTTCTCGGTGGCTCAGTGGCTTAAGTGTCTGCCTTTAGTCCAGTCATCATTTCATAGTTCATGAACTCAAGTTCCACGTTGGGCTCTGCGCTGACAGTACAAAGCCTGCTTCAGATTCTCTATCTCCCTCTCTCCCTGCCTTTCCCCTGCTCTTCCTCTTTCAAAAACAAAATAAATACCCCTCCTCTGCTTTCTCTCTCTCAAAAATCAAATAAAAATTTTAAAAAAGTTTATTAGAATCATCAATATGTGTTCTTTTTGAAGAATGGGTGGTGATTTAAAAATGATAAGAGTCTTTAGGTTTTCTACATCCTGCTTATCATTTTGTCTGGCATGCTATCCACTGTCACCTCTCTTTCTACTCTCTCATCACACTTTTCATTTTTTAATCAGGTAAGTTCCATTTATCTTCCAGGTCACAGTTGAAACTTGCATCCTCAGGGAGACATTTCCTGATCTCTAAATTTGACTAAATTCCTTGCTATTTGCTCTTAAAGCACTCTACCCTTCTCCTTTCTCCTCACATTTACTTCACTCAGTATTCAGTAAACATCTATGTGCCTTAAAAGATTGACTCATCAGGTTTAGGTTGTTCAGAACTGGAATATTCCAAACACAGGACTGGTCCTTGACTGGCTCCTGGGAGATAACAGCTAAGCCCTAGAAATATCTTGCCTATTAAGAGCATCTTTATGTCTACCTGGGACATTGGGCCACAGTAGATGGTTTTTGATTTTGAAGTGATTTATGGTGGATCCTTGAGCAATGGCATATTAGGTTGACCTCCGAAAAAGGATTTGGGGATTGAGCACCAAGTGTTTGTCACATGGATGTTTCATGCCTATGTAATTTTCCTCAAAAAAAAAAAAAAACCTCTGGACAACAGGCTCAGGTGAACTTCCCTAATTGATGATATTTAATGCCTGCTGTCACACATAATTGCTAGAAGAATTAAGTGCTATCTGTATAGCTTAGGCCTTCAACCATATGTGATTTCTTCCATTTGTCCCTCATAAGACTATGAAGTAGGTAATGTTGGTGTAAAATTGTGAACAGTTTGAAAATCATAGGGGTGATTACATAATGTCATATTAACAAAGTGAATTAGAGGAAGAGAGGTAAGATTATGCATTGTGAAATATCATGTGTGAGTGCCTGTAAATTGAGATTTCTGTGTGAATATAAGTTCCTTGGTATTAAAGATTTTCTTTTTTCTTTAGTTCACCTAGCAAACTGAGAAAAGCTTTATCTTCACAATTGCATGGGATTAAGGGTCTTGATAAATCAAAGTCTTGGCAAAGTGAAGGTAGACTTTGCCCAACAAAATATCTTAACAACTTCTTCCGAAACCCTATGCCTTTTCACACTACACTCAGTTTTGCTTAAAAACCTTAACAAGGTCTACAGACCCTCATGTCATGATGGCTTTCCACAGTTTCTTCATTCTCACCAACCATCCTTAGTCATGTCTCCTTTCTGTGCTCATACCAACCACACCCTTGTCCGTATTCCTCCATGTGCCAAGGATCTTTCTCTCCTTCCACCAATTCCTATTTCTTTTAGTCAACTCAGTTTCATCCTTTAGTTCTGCTTGGGTGACATTTCCTCTGGGACTACTTTCCAGACATATATATTAAACTAGGTCTCCCTGTCTTAAGCCCCAATAGTGCTCAATATCTTTCCTTATAAGACTTATCACAACATTACATTCATTTGTTTGTGTGATATTTTAATTAATTACTGATTTCTGTGTAATCTAACTTTTGAGGGAGAGGAGCTGTGTCTTTTTTTCCTTTTTCTGTACTATATCCTTAATATCTACAATAAAGAATATTACATAACAGTACATAATACATATTAATTAATCTAAAAGATTAACATTATGGTTCAAAGGTAATAGACTGAGAATTTAAGTCAAAAAGTTGTGGCTTCAAATATAGCCTCCTCCTGCATTAGATATGCACTTTCTTTGAACCTTCATTTACAAAATGAGGCTATTAATATATTAAAATATTGAAATACATAAAAACATTCAGCCTTGTTCCTAGCATATTATAGAAGGGCAAAATAGAACTTATTTTTATTTTTACTATTATGAATAAATGAAAAATGGCTTTCGCAAACTGGTATAGAATAAATAATAAATACAATAATGTTAATGATGCTGCTATTATTGACCTTGACCTCAAATATTAGGTGTAAAAAATGAATATGTATTTTTCAGATATGCTTCAAAATTTTTTTCTATTTTATTTCCAATAAACAACTGTTATTCTTTTCATTCTGAGAAGAAGAGACAAATATAATTTGAAAATACCATGTGGCTGGTGATTAGTAGAAACTGGAGGAGAGTAAGGTTTTCTGGGATGGGCACACCACTGCACTTTCTGTTTTCTATTTTCTTTCATGTGAATGACACCTCTACACTATAAATCCATAAAAGGTATAAGAAAGGCAGCTAAGTTGACCTTTGAAAACAAATTATAATGTTATAATAATGTTGTATAAATTGCCCATGTTTCAAATGATATTATTTTCTCACAAGTATTAAACAGAATGATAGTCCCTGGTAGACTTATAGATTTACTCAGANGAAGCCCTAACATGTTTAGCAAAAAGTTGAAGACAATTATAATATGTGATTTTACAGCCAGAAAATTGATGGATATGTGAGTTTTTGTGCTAAGGACATTAGGAAAAGAAATTCTGGTGATTAAAGGGAAAGTGTTGTTTCTACCGATGGGGCAAGCTACATTGCAATAGAAATGCCATTAAGGTTTTCATTTGTCAGAACTTTGCAGAAAGATAGTTTCTCAATGGCCTCCAAAACTAAGGTATAGTTAATGTCAAAGTAAATATTTTTTTTGAATGCTTATTTATTTTTAAGAGAGAGAGAGAGAGAGACCCCGAGCATGTGTATGCTAGTGGGGGAAAGGGGAAGGGGAGAGAGAGAGGGAGATAGAGGACCTGAAGTGGGCTCTGTGCTGACAACAGAAAGCCCAATGCAGGGCTTGAACTCACAAATTGTGAGACCATGACCTGAGCTGAAGTCAAACACTTAACCAACTGAGCCATCCAAGTGTCCCTAGTAAGTATTTTAATTACAAGTAAAGACCATGTAAATTAAAATTAAGGCATCAGGGGCTAAGTTGAGCCATGGGTTGTTTTTGAGAGGATAACACTGATCTCCCAGTTCAGGAAAAAAAAAATCAATAATTTGTACAAATGGTCAGATAGCTTTTTGAAATTGACTGATCACTTCCAACAGGTAGCCAGAAAACCATACAAGTAGTCTTCTATTGGGTCAGCATGGTTAAGGATGGTGAGTATATAGTTCTGAGATAATCATGAAATGAACTAACTTAGCCTGGGTTTCCACACAGCAGTCAAGGGGGATTAAGTCCCCTGTATTTTCTCTTTGTGTTTCTGCTATTGAGAACATTCTCTGATTTTCAAATGGTCATTTAATAGCAAAATATACTTTTGTTACATATAAGATTTACTTTATTCTTGATAGAACAGAATGTTTACTATCAAAGCTGGATAAGTAAGTCCAGCTACCAGTTAGTATCTACCAATAAAAAAAAAATAAAATTCTCCTACCCAATGTTCACATGTTGAACATAAGAACTCTCCTTTCATGTTGCTCTGGACTTACCCCTATCACTTGAAGCATAATGATTGACAGACCTGGGTCACAAGACACACTTGGGTTCACAGTTTCATGAAAACAGGGACTATGGAAGGGTTGTTGAGATAAGATAATATATGTCCGTTACAGAGATTGTGCTTTAAGAAGTTTAGATATACTAGAAGAGAAAAATGACTGTCTAGTGAATATGCTTTAGATTGATTAATTGAAAATAATAGGGGCGCCTGGGTGGCTTAGTCGGTTAAGCGTCCGACTTTCGCTTAGGTCATGATCTCGCGGTTCGTGGGTTCGAGCCCCGCGTTGGGCTCTGTGCTGATTGCCCGCTCAGAGCCTGGAGCCTGTTTCAGTATGTGACTCCCTCTGTCCCTGACCCTCCCCTGCTCACGCTGTCTCTCTCTCTCCTAGAAATAAATAAAACATTTTAAAAAAATTTTTAAAGAAAATAATAAACTAAGTTCACATGTACAGACATGAAATTACATACTGAACTAACCAAGTCTGTGAGGGCGATATTAGGAATACTTCCTAGAGTATCATACAATAATCATAAAAATATTAGGTGTTGATGTACAAAGAGAAGCTATACCACTGCCTTCACTTTACAGAGAAGAAAAACTGAGATTCAGAGAAAAGAAGTAACTGCCTCAAGGGAATATTTATGATATCTTTGGGATACATATTGAGGGCGGATGGCAAAGCCATGACTGTGGGAGTCAGTAAACACATTTGTGGAAAGGGGTGAGATTAAGTTTGCATTTCACGAGGCTCATAAAATGCAGGGGCAAGGGAGTACTAATTAATAAAGTGTATACTTGGTGCTTAAAAAGTACAAAACCTCAGTATTAAAGTTTTAAAAATAATGTTTTTTTCATCATAAAAACAGTAAAGACATTCTATAGAAGGTTAGAAAATTCTGAATACTCAAAGAAGCAAAAATGAGAGAAAACTGCCACCACTGATCCCAGGTTATTATTTTCATCTTGCTTTACATCATTAGACCCAGCTGCAGTTAATGAATTATATATATTTATAGTATATTAAATATAAACCACATATAGAGACTCAGACATGCTCTATATATGAAAATCTTTTCCAATTTAACATTTTCCCAGTTATTTTGATATTATAATAAAATAGTTTTTGAAGTGTACTTTTGTAAGTACCTCTTTGTGTAAATTCCTAATTATTGTTTAAGAAAAATTTATGGAAGTAAAACTTCTAAGGTAAAGAAGGTCTAATTATTTGAGTACTATCATTATTTTTAAGTAAAACTGCAAGTAGATAAAGTGTCTTTATAACTAGGTCTCCTTTTTTTTTTAGAAAAACAAAGAAAAAGTAAAGCTAGTTCATTTCTATTCCTTATTATTTCAAAAGCAAGGCATCTCTCTGACGGCAATGTTCTATAGCATTTATATCTTGCTCATGGTTAATCAACTGAAATGTATGTCTCTGAAATTAATTACTATCCCATTGAAAACATATTTCATAGCAGGTCTGAAGGATTTCAAAGCAGCTAATGACCTTTTACATTTGTCAAAATTTATTTATGATTTTGAAAATGAAAAACATTTAGTAGTACATCCAACCGATAAAATAGTAAAACTAGTGCTAATAGATATTAAGTTACTAAAATCATGTATATGTGTAGATTCTTCAGATTATTATGCAGTTATCAAAATATATTTTTAAAATGTTTATTTATTTATTTTGAGAGGGCAGAGAGAGAGGGACAGAAAGTCCCAAGCAGGCTCTGCACTGTCAGCACAGAGCCCGATGCGGGGCTCGATTTCATGAACTCTGAGATGATGACCTGAGCCCAAATCAAGAGTCAAATGCTTAACTGACTGAGCCTCAGCAGGTGCCCCTCAAAATACTTTTTATAGTCACTTCAGTTGATATTTTGAATAATTGTATTTAAAACAACTATATAAACATTGGATGTTTTGAAAATTCAGTGCCTGGCCCATTGCTTTATACATAATAGGTTGTTGATATTTATTTGATTTAAGACTGAGTGAAATATGTCTATTCATGTTTTCTGCCCATATGTTAACAGGGTTATTCATTTTTGGGGTGTTGAATTGGTAAGTTTTTTATACTAACTCTTTGTCACATATGTCTTTTGCAAATGTCTTCTCTCATTCCCATTCTGATTATTTCCTTTGCTGTTCAGAAGCTTTTCCTTTTGATGAAGTTCCAGTAGTTCATGTTTGCTTTTGTTTCTCTTGCCTCAGGAGATGTGTCTAGTAAGACGTTGCTATAGCTATTGTCAAAGAGATTGCTGCCTGTGTTCTCCTCTAGGATTTTGATGGTTTCCTGACTCGCATTTAGCTCTTTCATCCATTTCAAATTTATTTTTGTGTATGGTGTGAGAAAGTGGTCCAATTGCATTCTTCTGCACATTGCTGTCCAGTTTTCCCAACACTAGTTGTTGAAGAGACTGTCTTTCTTCCATTGGATATTCTTTCCTGCTTTGTCGAATGTTAGTTTACCATTTAGCTGTGGATCCATTTCTGATTTTCTGTTTTGTTCCAGTGACCCATGTGTCTGTTTTTTGTGTCAGTACTATACTGTCTTGATGACTATAGCTTTGTGATATAGTTAAAATCCAGAATTGTAATGCTTCCAGCTTTTCTTTTCTTTTTCAAGATTGCTTTGGCTATTCAGGATCTGTTGTGGTTCCATACAAATTTTAGGATTGCTTGTTCTAGCTCTGGAAAAAGGCTGGTGGTATTTTGATACAGGTTGCATTAAATGTGTGGATTGCTTTGGGTATAGACATTTCAACAATATTTCTTCTTCCAATCCATGAACATAGAATATTATGCCATTTCTCTGTGTCGTCTTCAATTTCTTCCATAATTTTCAGAGTACAGATCTTTTACCTTTTAGGTTATGTCATTGTAATATCTAAGGATATACTGGAATTTGAGAAGCATAATTTTGTTTGAATGAATGTGAGAAAATAATGACTAATGTTTGAGTAGATACTTGCACATCTGTATGGATGGTTGTGAAATCTGTTTATGATTGGCACTATTACATGGGGTTTATAAAATGTATACACACAATTTTCTTAAATAAAACAATTCTTTTTCTTAAAAAAAGAATCAATGAGTGAATAAATGAATAAATTAGGTCTTTCCCAATTTTATAAATTTATATATTATGTATTATACAATTATTATTCAGAATTCATTGGTTGGTCTAATTTCAAATATAATATTTTTANAATATATATATATATATATATATATATACACACACACACACACACATATACACACACACAGTTTTTCACACATAAAATAACTATATTAAAGGCTTATTATTATGTCTACTGAAAACACCATTGCTAACTAATTTTATATTTTATGAGTGAGTGTTGCAGATAGTCAAATAGTTGTAATTTTAACAGTGTCCCTTGCTTAGGAATCCAAGAAGTTTTAAAATCATTTTTGTAGGAGCATGAAAGTATAAATCACATAAATTCTGGTAGAAGAGCTTGTATACACCACATGGAAAGTGATCTGGCCTGTGAGAGTACTCTAACACCTGTTACTCTGGCCTGTTAGTACTCTAACAGTTCTTATTGTTTGGAAAACAGGCACAATTGCCTTAAAGAGAATGAAAGACTTCTTGGGAGACATGGATTTATCTTTCATTTGAGTCTATTTTCAGGCCCTAGACCTTATATTTAGAAATGTTTCTAAATGCCAATTAGCTTTATTCAGTTGACATATAACTTCTGGGAGCGTGAGATGAGAAATAGTGAAAAATGCCAGTGAGCTTTACCCAGGGAGCTCTCTTGTCAGGACAATGAACAACACGTATCTCCAACCAACCAGCTCATACATGTTTTCTCTTCTTGGCAAAATAAGGCATTTGAGGTTGTGTGGTTGAAATAGTATCAATGCTCTAAGCAAAGAGAAATGTGTCATGGTTTGTATTTTGTCCACTTTGGTTGACACAGAATCAGCATGTGTTTGGGGCAGAGCACATCAGGCATTTTAATACATTTACATTACATGATGAAAGACATCATTCATTCAGCCAATGTTTGATAAGCACCCACTGAATGAAAGGCATGGACATAAGAAGAGATGAATTAACTGGATGTGTCCTCTTCGATCATGATTTAGTTACTGAGTACCGTATAGTTCTTCACTTGGCTGTGCCTTAATTCTCTTTCAAGATAAAAAGTTTCTTGAAGGCAGAGAGCATGCTCTATGACATTTAGTCCCTTATAATATTTGCATTGTTGGACATGCTCTGTAAATGTTTCAAAATAGGCTATGAGTATTAATATTATGTACTCAAAAACCCAAGCTTTAGAACTAGGCCTGGGTTTGAAATAACTTCTGTATTTGGTATCTTTGTGAGTTTGTAAATAAATCTTATCCTCTCTGAACCTTAATTTCTTCATGTATACAGTGAAGATAATGATGCTTATCTTACAGTTATGTTGTATGACTTAGCTTACTCATGTCTCCTCCATATATGATAACTCATTGAACTAACTTTATTAATTTGAATGAATACTGTTATTTGTATATTTTTATTTTCAGAGGAGACTTTTTCCTGGAATTTGAAACTAACTGTTTTTGAGTGGGAACATTCCTTTTCAGATTTTATAAAAATTAAAAAAGCAAATTATAAGCTCTGTAATAATAATGAGAGAAATAATCGTTGCCTTTGCCTCCAGCCTGATATAATTGATGTTTGCAGTTTGGGAAGCACTTTTTCATATCTATTCTACAAAAAGGCTTATGTACATATTATAGAATGATTTTGGTTCATATTCTAAAATAGAATCATTCTTTGATTTCTTCTTTCACTTACCAGTATAACTTGAAAATGTTTTATATGTATATACATACAATATTTTCTTATAGCTGTATTATGTCCTGGAATATATTCATACATTCTTCTAATAGGAAAATAAAGAGTTTTCCTTTGCTCTTTCAAGTGCTCCTGCTATAAATCATAATCAGACCATATTAAATACTTTTCTATTTTGTCAAAACAAAATCAAGTCACTAAAGCTGGGATGTGTGTGTGGGAAAGTGTCTTTAATGTGCTAATGCTGATGGCCATGATATTAACAACACCCTCATTTTCAGCAATAACCATTAGAGTTAATGATGTTGCTGAATTACAATGAGTTTTTGGTAGACAAATGCATACACAAGTAGATAGCTTAATCAGTACCTAGAGTTTATTAATCAAATTCATATACACTGCTTTAAAAAATTAATGACAAGATGTGAGCTTCTAATTCTTAAGGATATCATTAAACACGGTTGTTTGGAATGAATGTTGATGAATGCTCTTGGTTAATTGAGTTTATATAAAGGTACATATGCACCAAGTGCATTAACATCATACTAAATGATGTAAATGGAATCAATGTCAAAGGCATATATTCAGGTGATTTATATTTTTATGCATTATGGTGGCTCTAATATTTTTATTTTTCTTGTTTCTGCCCTCTAGTTTCATAATGTATCACTGAAATTTTTAAGATTTAGCAGTAAGATTTTATTTGTGAGCTGCGACAGACCTCAGTTTGACATGAGAGGAAGTTGAATTCATGTGGCAGCCTCACTTCAGGTCACACACTCTTTAACTTGGTCTCTGCACAAGTTACTCATCCTTTGTTACTTTACAGAGTAAAGGGACTTTAGCAGTTTTTTTAAAATTTTAATGTTTTATTTATTTCTGAGAGAGAGAGAAAGACAGTGTGAGCAGGGGAGGGTCAGAGAGAGAGAGGAAGACACAGAATCTGAAGCAGGCTCCAGGCTCTGAGCTGTCAGCACAGAGCCCGACGCAGGGCTTGAACCCATGAACCATGAGATCATGACCTGAGCTGAAGTCAGACACTTAACCGACTGAGCCACCCAGGCGCCCCTGGACTTTAGCAGTTTTAAAGCAGCTTTACTGAGGTATAGTTGACGTACAATAATTTGTGTTTATATATATTTTTTAATTTGCACATATTTAAAGTGCAGTTTGAAAAGTGTTTTATACATATCTATGGAAACATCATAGCAACAATGACAGTGAATATATACATGATCCCTAGAAGTTTCTTTGTGTGTCTTTGTACTCCCTCTATTTCCCATCCCTTGGTATCTGAGGTAACCACTGGTCTACTTAGCTTAACCATAGTTTTGTTTGCATTTTCTATAATTTTATATAAATAGAATAATACAATATGTAATTATTTTGTCTGGCTCTTATAACCTGCATAATTATTTTTGGTTTTGTTCATATTTTGGTTTGTTGTATCAAGAAGTAATTTCTTTATTTTGCAAAGTAGTATACCATGTATGACTATATCACAGTTGGTTATCCGTTCATCTGGTGATGGATAATGGGTTGTTTCTAGCTTTGGGCTTATTACGAATAATGCTGTTATAATTATTTGTATACATATCTTGACATGAATGTGGTTTCAATTCTGTCAGATTAAACTGGATATGGATTATATGGTGGATATATGTTTCACTTTTCCAGAAACTATCAAACTACTGCAACTAGGTTGACCTGTTTTTACATTCCCATTAGCAGTGTATGAAAATTTCAACGGCTCCACACTCTTGTCAACATTTAATATTGTCAGCTTTTACATTTTAGCCACTAATAGGTGTGTAGTGACATTTACTATTGATCAATTATTAGGAACTGATGGATTCACTACCAACTAGGTTTGCTTTAAAAATCAGAGTCTTCTAATGGCATTTAAAACGGTGCAGGGGGGTGCCTGGGTGGTAAAAGTAGTTAAGCATCTGACTTTAGCTCAGATCATGATCTCACAGTTCATAAGTTTGAGCCCTGGCTCGGGCTCTGTACTGATAGCTTAGAGTCTGGAGTCTGCTTCAGATTCTGTGTCTCCCTCCCTCTCTGCCCCTCCCCCACTTGTGCTCTGTCTCTCAAAGGTGAATAAATGTTTAAAAAAAATTCTTTTTAATTAAAATGGTGAAGGGCATAGAAAAGATGGATTGTTTTCCAATTCATTTTTTTTGTGTGTGAAACCAAAATTGCTTTAATAAGTATAAATTTAAGATATGTAAAAAAGTTACAAATATGTAGTATAAAAACGAGACCATAGACTACTTAACTTCTAAATATTGACCAAATATTTAAAAATGGTTCCAAAATGTGTCAAAAAGTAATACACCATTAAGAACTAGAGTTTAAGGAATGCAAGTATTTTAATATCTGGAAATAAATATCAAATATGAAAAACACTAAAATAAATAATTCATGTCAGTAGATAGTGAAAATGTATCTGACAAAATTCAACAACTCTATATTTTTGTCATATAACTTCTCTATATAAGATATTTAAAATACTAATAAAATATGATACAGACTTTTTTCCCCAAATATTAATCCCATAAAAATATAGGCCTTTGCAATTAGATCATGGTAGTCATAGAACACATTTTATATTGGGTTTGAGGTGTTTTAGTGAAATGAAAAACTTTTTAAGTTTCTCAAATTCTTGAAATTCTGAAAGGTAAAATTTGTAGTTATAAAATTAAATCAGTACGCCTGTTAAAAAAAAAACTATTTGAATTTAATTAGGAACTAGATAGGAATGTCTATTGTCAACATTATTATACATTGCCTTAGAAGTTATTGAGCATTCAATGTGTTGCATCAACACTAGAAAAACAAGAATAAAATCCTCTATTTTTGCAGATGGATTGTATTTCCATAAAATGCAAGCAACCAAGAAAAAAATTGTAAAAGACTTTTAGAATCCATCAAAAAAATGGGTAATGTGAATGGATGGAGTAAACATAATCATAAATCAACCCATTTTTTTCAACTCTACCAATACTTAGAAAATATAGGTCAATCTGTAGTGCAAATTATTAGTTATAGCAAAAGTACCCTGAAATGTACTTAGTAATAAATTCAGGCAAAAGTGATAGAAGATTTATATGAGAAAAATTTTTTTTTGAATTTTCTATTTACTCATAACATCTGAGTAAATAGATAAGAAAATCACATTCTTAGCTGGGAGGGTTTCTTACAAAAAGATTGGTTGTCCCCAGATACACATAAATTTAATGCAATTACAATTGGAATACCACATGGACTTTTACTTCAGATGATTTAAAACATTTTTTTAATGTTTATTTATTTTTGAGAGAGAGTGTGTGTGTGAGCTGAGGAGGGACAGAGAAAGAGGGAGACACAGAATCTAAAGCAGAATCCAGGCTCTGAGCTGTCAGCACAGAGCCTGACATGGGGCTTGAACTCACAAACCATGAGATCATGGCCTGAGCCAAAATCAGGTTTGACGCTCAGCTGACTGAGCCACCCAAGTGCCCATACTTGAGATGATTTTAAAATTTATATGGAGCTATAAATACTGAAAATACTCAAGCAGTGAGAGGACAATAAAAAGCTATTGCAATCAAGTCAGTATGGTAGTAGTATGTTGAATAGGCAAATTAATGAGTGGATAAAAATATATCCCAGAGTATTTGAGAAAAGAGGCCTATAAAAACATATATGATATGCTGCCATATGATATACCTGGTAGTTTAATACAGTCTGGGGATAGGATAGTGGTGAAAATATAGGATACCAGGTCTACCATCTCAGGGTAGAAAGACCTCTTTAATCAAGGTTAAAAATATAAAACTAAAGAATAAAAATAAGAAACAAGGTGAAAATATTGCTTAAGATAGAAACTATTTTGGTATTATAAAAACATATAAGTAGATAAATTGTAGATAGGGATAGAACAATAAAATTAAAAATTAAAAATTAAAAAACATAAAAACCTTCTTAAAATCTTGTAATTTTATTTTTGGTAATATTTATTTACATTAAAAATTTTTTTGACCCAACTGTCTTATTTTGGGGAGTCAGTCTTACCGATATAAATGTATCTTCATGTAAGGACATACAAGCAAGGATATTGCAGCATTATTCAAAATGCCAAAAAGTGAGAAAAAAGTCAATTAATAAAAATTTTTTGAGTTGTTTAATGAAATATTTTGCAACATTTAAAAGAGGAAACTAAAGCTCTGCCATCTGAATAGAAAGGATCCCTCAAATTATTGTTTAATGAGAAACAAGGTACAGAAATGTATATTTTATGACCCATGTCAGTAGCACAATGACCAGCATCCTCCTCCCCTATTTTGCACACACACATTTGTATTCATATTTGGGAAACCTGACTCTTTTTAGAAACATATATTCAGAGTCAGCCATATTACCACACAGTGTTCTAAGGGCTGGGCAGAGGCACATTGAACAGAAAGATCTTTGTGTTGTGGCAGTTAATAGTCAAGAGAGAGAATGGCAACCAAAAATAATAAATACAGAAGATTCAAAGAATAAGGCAGATATTAGATAATAAAGGGCCTTGTAGGTAAGGAGTTTGGAATTTATTCTCAATGTGATATGAAGTCACTATAGGGTTTTCTTCAGCAGACTAGCATGAATTACTTTGTTGTTTTACAAGGTATCTCTGTCACTTGGTAATAGTGAAAGTTTAACTTCTTCCTTACTTATTTGGATGCCTTTCATTTCTTTTTGTTGTCTGATTGCTGAAGCTAGGACTTCCAGTACTGTGTTAAGTAAATAACATTGGTGAGAGTGGACATCCTTGTCTTATTCCTGACTATAAAGGAAAATCTCTCAGTTTTTCCCCATTGAGGATCATACTAGCTGTGGGTTTTTCATATGTGGCCTTTATAATGTTGAGGTATGTTCCATCTATCTCTACTTTGTTGAGGGTTTTTATAAAAAATGTTGTAGTTTGTCAAATGCTTTTTCTGCATCTATTGACAGGATCATGTGGTTCTTATCCTTTCTTTTATTAATGTAGTATGTCATATTGATTGACTTGCAAATATTGAACAGGCCCTGCAGCTCAGGAATAAATCCCACTTGATTGTGGTGAATAGTTCTTTTAATGTACTGTTGGATTCAATTTGCTAGTATCTTTTTGAGAATTTTTATATCCATGTTCATTAGTGGTATTGGCCTGCAATTTTTCTTTTAGTGAGGTTCTCATCCTGTTCTGGATTCTAGGTAATGCTGGGCTTGTAGAATGAGTTTAGAAGTTTTCCTTCTGTTTGTATTTTTGGAACAGTTTGAGAAGAGTTAGTATTCACTCTTCTTTAAATGTCTGGTAGAATTCCCCAGGAAAGCCATTTGGCCCTGGATTCTTGTTTGTTGGGAGATTTTTGATTACTGATTCAATTTCTTTGCTGGTTATGGGTCTGTTCAAATTTTCTATTTCTTCATATTTCAGTTTTGGTAGTTTTTATATGTTTGGGAATTTATCCATTTCTTCCAGTTTTCCCAGTTTGTTGGCATATAATTTTCATAATATTCTTTTATAATTGTTAGTATTCCTGTGGTGTTGGTTGTGATCTCTTTCATTCATGATTTTAATTATTTGGGTCCTTCTCTTCTTTTTGGTAACTCTGTGTAGAAAACCCAAAATACTCCACCAAAAAATTATTAGAACTGATACACAAATTCAGCAAAGGGGCAAATAAAAAAAATCAACATAAAGAAATGTGTTGCATTTCTATACACCAATAACAAAACAGCAATCAGTCCTGTTTGTAAATCCACCAAATAGCATAAGATACCTAGGAATAAATCTAACCAAAGAAGTAAAAGATTTGTATGCTGAAAACTGTAGACCACTTATGAAAGAAATTGAAGAGGACACAAAGAAATGGCATAATATTTTATGGTCATGGATTGGAAGAAGAAATATTGTTAAAATGCCTATACCCAAAGCAATCTACACATTTAATTCAATCCCTATCAAAATACCACCAGCTTGGGGTGCCTACGTGGCTCAGTTGGTTGAGTGTTTGACTTCAGCTCAGGTCATGATCTCACGGTTCATGGGTTCGAGCCCCGTGTTGGGCTCTGTGCTGAAAGCCAGCTCAGAGCCTGGAGCCTTTTTCCAATTCTGTGTCTCCCTCTCTCTCTGCCCCTCCACTGCTCACGCTATCTCTCTCTCTCTCTCAGAAATAAATAAAACATTAAAAAAAAACCCAAAATATCACCAGCCTTTTTCCAGAGCTAGAAAAAACAATCCTAAAATTTGTATGGAACCACCAAAGATCGTTAATAGCCAAAGCAATCTTGAAAAAGAAAAGCTGAAAGCATCACAATTCTGGATTTTAAGCTTTATCACAAAGCTATAGTCATAAAGACAGTATGGTACTGGCACAAAAAACGGAAACATAGGTCACTGGAACAGAATAGAAAACCCAGAAATGGACCCACAGCTACATCGTCAACTAATAATATTCAACAAAGCAGGAAAGAATATCCAATGGAAGATAGACAGTTTCTTCAACAAGTTGTTTTGGGAAAACTGGACAGCAATATGCAGAAGAATACAATTGGACCACTTTCTCACACAATACACAAAAATAAATTTGAAATGGATGAAAGAGCTCGATGTGAGTCAGGAAACCATCAAAATCCTAGAGGGGAACATAGGCAATAAATAACCTCTTTGACAATAGCTGTAGCAACTTTGTACTAGACACATGGCCAGAGGGATGGGAAACAAAAGTAAACATGAAGTATTCCGTCCTCATAAAGATGAAAAAACTTTCACATAGTAAAGGAAAGAATCAACAAAACTAAAAGGCAGCCTACAGAATGTGAGAAGATATTTGCAAATGACAAAATGGATAGAAGGTTAGTATCTAAAATCTGTAAAGAACTTGTCAAACTCAACACTTGAAAAATAAATAATCCAGTTAAAAAATAGGCAGATGACAGGAATAGACATTTTTTTTTTCAAAGAAGACATCTAGATGGCTATTGGACATGTGAAAAGATGCTCAACATCACAAAGAAATACATGTGAAAACCATGATGAGATACCACCTCACACCTTTTAGAGTGGCTGTAACTAACAACACAGGAAACAACAGATGTTGGTGAGGATGCAGAGAAAGGGGAACCCTCTTACATTGTTGGTGAGAATGTAGTCTGGTGCAGCTATTCTGGAAAACAGTATGGAGGTTCCTCAGAAAGTTAAAAATAGAACAACCCTACAATCCAACAATTGCACTAGTAGGTAGTTACCCAAATGGCACAAAAATACAGATTTGTAGGGCACATGGACTCTGATATTTATGGCAGCATTATAACAACAGTCAAACTGTGGAAAGAGCCCAAATATCCACCAACTAATGAATGGTAAAGAAGAGGTGATATACATATAATGGAATATTACACAGCTGTGAAAGGATGAAATCTTGCCATTTGCACAGTGTGGATGGAGCTGAATGTGTTATGTGTGTTAGGTGAGATAAGTCAGTCAGATAAACACAAATATCATATTATTTCACTCATAAATAGAATTTAAGAAACAAAGCAGATGAAAAAGAAGAGGGCATCAACAACAAAAAAAGAAGGAAGCAAACCATAAGAGAGTCTTAACTATAGAGGACAAACTGAGGGTTGATGGAGGGGTGGGAGGAGGATGGACTAAATGGGTGATGGGTATTAAGGAGGGTACTTGTCATGAGCACTGGGTGTTATATCTAAGTGATGAATCACTACATTCTACACCTGAAGTCAATTTTATCATATATGTTAACCAACTAGAATTTAAATCTTACAAAAAAATAAAAGATTGCTCTGGAAGCTTTTTGGAAAAAATGGGTTATGGAAGGAGCAAAAGTAAAACCAGTAATCTCTTCCAGAGATGACTGCAGTTTGCTTGGCAAGAGATGGTGGTAATTTGGACTAGGATGGTAGCAGTGGAGAGGGAGAGAAGTGGGCACTTTGCCATTATGGATTGGAACATTTTACAGGTAGAACAAACAGGGATCATGAGGGGATTCCATAGAGATGATGAGGGTAAACATGGGATCTGGGACAACTTGTAGATTTTTTGTAGATGGTGACTCTCTTTTACACCAATGGCAACATTGGTAGAGTAATGGATTTTATAAGTTGAATAGCTGACCTTTGGAAGTATCAAGCTTAAAATGATTATTAGATATCCATCCAAGGGAAAAAATGAAATCAGCAGTTGAGTGAATGGATACACACAGCACAGTAGAGAAGACCAAGGAGGAAAAATAAATTTTAGAAGGAATAGTACATATATTGGTTCTTAGACCTGTAGAACTAGATGAGAAAATACAGAGGATTGAGTGTAAATAAAGAAAAAGACTCAAGCCTGAATTCACAGTTGATATCACATCTAAGTTTATTAAAACGTTTAACTTTTGTAGTGTTGAACATGGATGATTCACTCTGTTAAAGGGGAGTTCTGTTAAAGCACATTAAGGTAGGCATATTAATTATTGATAAATTCCATGTAGATGATTATTTAGTCTTCTGAATAATTAAGGACATGCTTCAGGGCAGGTAATTTCCTTTAATGCTAAGAGTAATCCTGTGGTCCTATGGTATTCTTCTTAGTGTTTCTCTGTAATCAATATATTAATTACCTTGTGATGATAAAAGATCTGCATAAATGTAATATACTGATACTTCATAACATGGACAAGCCTTCAAGATTGCAAATTTTTAGGTCATATGAAAGTTTAGAGAAATTTGGGGATTTAGAAGAAATTTTGGAATTTTAGTGAGAAGATGCTTGAAGGTAGAAGATGTATTGTTTTCACTGGTGAATTGCTCAGAATGAGAAATAAAACATGTTTCTCCCCCTCCTCCTGGATAGCTGACTGATTTTCTTTAGCAGGCATGAAAAATAAATGGACATTCCCCTCTCTGGGTTGACAGCTCTCTTAGCCTAATGGTTGTGTGAGAGTTAAATTTGTTGTTTAACCCACACAAAAATTCTTCCCATGTAATCCATGGAGAGCATTTATTTAGAGATTTAGGAATTTTGTAGCAATAAAAACTATAATTGGAAAAGCCTTAGCTCTGGCCCTTGGGGGAAAAGTGAACATGGAGACAGGTTTCTAATGTCAGGTAGAAATTTAAGTGAGATTTAAAATGTTTATTTGTGAAAAAATTGAAAGGTAAAATATTCATTTCAGCAAGCTGCATGAGGAAAAACTTTTCAGTACCTGAGTTTTCAAAGCATGGCTATTCTTTTCCCAAAAGTTGTTGCTTTGTTTTTTTTGTTTTTGTTTTTGTTTTTTAAATTTTAAATGTTTATTTATTTTTAAGAGAGAGAAAGAGTGCAAGCAGACAAGGTGCAGAGAGAGAGGGAGACAGAATCTGAAGCAGGCCTCCAGGCTCCAAGCTCCAAGCTCTCAGCACAGACCCCTATGCGGGGCTGAAACTCACGGGCTATAAGATCATGACTTGAGCCGAAGTCAGACGCTTAACCAGCTGAGCCACCAAGGCGCTCTGTTGCTTTGTTTTCCTTTTAAATATATTTATTAATAAGTATGAACTTGCATGGTAAGGTATCTACATGATTATTCTTTACTAATTCAGAAATTCAGAACCAGTGGTAATTTGAATTTACCTCACTTTAGAGAACTCATTCTTCACGAATGTCATGTTTCATGGATATAATGCTTAATCTTAGTGTACATTTTCTCCCAGTAATCTTAAAGCCCTAAATCAGCACATCTTTATCTACTGAAATTAGTAAAATAAATTTCAAATTATTCTTATGTCTTCACCAAGGAATAGGTAAGACTTCTATTAGTTCTTTTCTATACTAGTTTGTAGTAGGGTTTTCTAGCCTAAGTATTTGTAGTAGGTCCTACAAATAATAAATTAGCAATTATTTTTAAAAGTTCTACATATGGACATTTTAAAACCAGAACTATTATTTATTAAAAAAATTTTAATGTTTATTTATTTTTGAGAGAGAGCGAGAGACATAGTACGAGCAGGGGAGGGGCAGATAGAGAAGGAGACACAAAATTCAAACCAGGCTCCAGGCTCTGAGCTGTCAGCACAGAGCTCGATGAGGGGCTTGAACATGCAAACTGCAAGTTCATGACCTGAGCCAAAGTCAGACACTTAACCGACTGAGCCACCCAGGTGCCCCTAAAACCACAACTCTTAAAAACTATACTTAAGAAACAATGAAATCTCATCATGCAACTAATAAAGATATATATTTTTTACAGAACAAATACAGCAAATTTCTCCAAGAAAATATTTTCAGAGATCATGACATTTGGAAGAGTTACTCTTTCTTTTTTTAGATTTTGAATAAATGTAAGTCACTGCAGAAACTTCTGGGTACCCAGACTCTTAAGTATTTTAATTTGAATTCTGACATTTTTAGGTACATTCAATACTGTTGTAATGATGGTGAGTATAGGATTTCATGAATCATTTACTATATAAAAAACCAGATTAAAATCTTAAATCTGGCTCAGTTTTGACAGGCCTAGTATACTAGTCTGCTTCATACTATTCCTCTCCCTATAGTTAACTAAGTTGTGAAGAATAAGAAAAACTGAATTCCTGATTTGTTACAAAATACCTAACTGAGGGTGTAATTTATATACACGGAGTTAAACTTTGTATATTTTACCTATGAATTTCCAAGATTTTTAAATAAAACTTAAGGATGTTTTTGATACTATATCTTATAATTCGAAAAAAAAAAAGTATTACCCCTCTGTCCTCCCTTACAAAAAAATAACAAAAAGTAGATTGATACTTTTGGCTAGAAATTTTTTATTTCTAAAGTTGCTTAAGAAGTGGAGAGAAAAATAGCCATGAGTCTTGGATGCTCAATCCAGGGTTCAGGTAATTTTGAAATCTTAAGTTTCAGAATCAATATTTCCAAGCTGACTTCTGTGTTACAAACTATAAACATTCTTCCTCAACCAAGTAGACATTACTAATCAATAATGACACTATGTACCACCTCTAGAATTCCTATAATCCTTTTGAAGTCCTTTGGGAACCTGCTTTAGTAACAGACCTGACACATGAGATAAAATCTGCTTACCTATCCCTAAGGCATAGGCATAGGGAGAAGTTTTTTAAGTGCATGAAAGTATAAAAATAAGGATAATTGAGATGCCTGAGTGGCTCCGTCGGTTGAGTGTCTGACTTTGGCTCAAGTCATGATCTCACAGTTCGTCTGCATTGGGTCCTGTGCTGACACAGCTCAGAGCCTGGAGCCTGCTTCCAATTCTGTGTGTCCCTGTCTCTCTGCTCCTCCCCTACTCATGATCTGTCTCTCAAAAATAAATAAATGTTAAAAAACATAAAAATAAGGATAATTGTTAGAAATGAAAATTATATCAGTGATAAGGCTTATAAAAGAATATTTAAAGATAGATTATACTTGATACAATACAACTAATGACTTCCTTAGGTGTCTGTGAAAAGCTTTGAAATGCTTTGCCTGCTTTTATTCCAGATTTTAAGAGTCAAAGAGATTTTGGATTATTAACTAGTCTAATTCTCATCATTCAAAAGAGGAAAGACTCAGGACTTGTATGGTGTCATAAAACCAGTTAAAAGCAAATTTGATTCCAGCAACCAAGTATGCAGAGTTGATTGCAGTATTTCATTTTCTCCATCTTTGGGCAGCCTGGTTTTTATGTTCTTCTTTACTTTTTGCCCTCCCTCCCCCTTGACCACACAGCCTAGAAGAATTTAGGAATCCAACAGAATCAAGATAGAACCATAGTGGGAATGTTGCCCAAATTTGACTAGTTTACGTACAATGCATGATTTTTGACATATCTGTACTTCCTGACCGTTAGACAAACCTAGACCAAGCATATGGCCTAAACATAGTTCACAGGTACATTTTGTTTGTATTAGCATGGTGTTTTAGAAGCATTTTTAAAAATACAAAAAATAAAAGATTGAGCAGCCCTGGATCTACATTCTCAAAAGCAGCCATTAAATGGGAATGAGGAATAGTTGACACCTCGGATGAGATATGGAGTCTCCATTTTGCCAATGTCCAAATCCTTCTCTCTTGTCTCTGATGCAAATATTAAGCAACATTTGCCATTCATCATCATGGCAATATGTAATATGTAACATAAATATGCATTCTCACTGTGTCCCTGTCAAAAGACGGATGACAAAAATGTAGACCAGAATGGCCATGTGATTTTTCTCCATCTAGGCTCACTTTACTTTTTGACTTTATCTGTCTTGACCTTCAAAACATTTGCATTTACAATGCTTGGACAAACTTTATTATATCTATCTGGCAGCAAAATATATTAGAAATTAGGTTTAAAACCATGAGACTGAAAATCTTTCTTAAATTACCAATATTGAAGAAAACAGGAAATAATAAAATTGGCTAGTCATTTCCTTTACTGTTGCTGCTATCACGAATGTAATTATTTTCTATATACCATGTGCCCCTAAGAAATGACCAAAGGTAACTCTCCCTTTGAATTATACAAATTATTAAAAATTATACTAAATTATTATACATTTGGCAAACTTCATAACACTGCTAAGTATCAAATGATATAAAAACACATGGCAAAGTAGTTTCTCAGCAGTGAATAAATTATATAGCCCAAAAATAAGAACTGCAACCAAGCTTGTGAAGATCAGTGGTGCAATCGTTTCATCAGTGAGGGAGATCCTTGGCTAAACCATTTTGCCCTTCATCAAAGTGACTACACTGTGAACATCAGACATTTTCTCTTTCCCTAACTGATTCCATTCACTTTGTACATTTTCATGTGAATGCTAGACAACTTTGACAAGTGATGGATTGATATTCTGGCTATGGCTTAATAAAACCATGAAGAACAACTTTGCTCTTCTCATTACCTGACTTTTATATAACTTTGATATTGATTTAAATGGCATCTAATTTATTTCCAAGGAAATAATTTTATTGTTATTTTTAATATTTAAAGATTTTAAAAAGATATTTAAAGATGATTATACTTTTACTTCCAAATATGAAGAAAGCTAACTACAAAAATGGTCACCATCTCTCTTCATGCCTTTTAAATAAATGATAGTGTAGTCTATTTCCATATGTAATCATCAGTCTTTACCCTGACACATTTGAACTGTTGTGTAAGTTTTTCTCTGCCAAAGATTTCTGATATGAACCTCGTTTAAAAAAATAACAGTGCTGAGGCACCTTGGTGTCAGTTAATTGAGGACTCAACTGCAGTTTAGGTCATTATCTTGTGGTTTGTAACTTCAAGTCCCATATGGGTCTCTGTGCTGACAGCTCAGACCCTGGGGCCCGCTTTGGATTCTGTGTCTCCCTCTCTCTCTCTGCCCATTCCCTGTTCGTACTCTGTCTCTCTCTGAAAAATAAACATTAAAAAACATAACAGTGCTAAAATTCCATCAGGGGAGAGAATCTCAGAATTATTATTATTATTATTATTATTATTTTAAAAATGATTATTTTTGAGAGAGTGCAAGTGGGGAAAGGGCAGAGAGGGAGGGACAGAGGATCTATGCTGACAGCAGAAAGCCTAATGTGGGGCTTAGATCATGACCTAAGCCAAAGTCGGATGCTTAACCGACTGTGCCACCAAGACACCCCCTAGAATTATTTTTAAAAGTAGGCAGTGATAAAACATACAGTTGTTTAAATGATGTTTTTGAAGTGGTTTTGTTTTGTTTTTTAGAGAGAGAGAGAGAGAATGAATGGGGGAGAGTGGCAGAAGGAGCGAGAGAGATTGAGAGAGAGAGAGACTCTTAAGCAGGTTCCACGCTCAGCACAGAACTTGATGCAGGGCTTGATCTCACAACTGTGAAATCATGGCCTGAGCTAATATCAAGAGTTGGATGCCTAACTGACTGAGCCACAGAGGTGCCCCTGAAGTATTTTAAATAGAGAATTATATTAAATATCAACCTAATAAATTAAAAGATTAACACTGTCTTAATTTTAGGGTAATAGTTTCCCAAAGAAGCACACATTTTCAAAAACACTTGATCATATACAATGCCAAAAAGAAATCCACAATAATTTCAAAATAAGTCTATACAATGTATGTTTATATGTCTATGTCTATGTGATGTATATGTCTGTATTCTATGACTACTCAATTATTCTGTCCTAAAAAATAAATGTAGTTCTTTATGGCCAAAAATACTAAAAACGAGTGACAAAAAATAAAGTGAGGCAGTGAATTATGAGGATGCTACTGATAGAAATATGAATATATCCTCCCTGTCCCCCATTTGGAGCAAAGATGAAAAGATGGCACATATTTCTTGATTTTCCTCTTGCTGCTACTTTTTTCTACTCCGTAAGTGGGGGAGAAAAAGAGGAACAATCAGATATTTTTTACTATCTCTCTGGATTCTATTCTCAGCTGTTCTTGGCAGGTTACAGAACATTCTTTTTAGAGGCACTATCCCCAAAGTTCTTCTCTTTCCCTTCCAGAGTGAAATGCGATGCAGAACTCTGTAAAGGCAGACTGTTGGCTCTGGGATTTCTCTATCAATTTTTGCCACTGCTACCCTTTCTATGTGCTCTTTTTTTCTCTGTCCTCTACTCCATAGTCTTTGACTTAAAGTTGGTGACTTGGCTATCTTCTCTGGTCCTTACAGAATTCTCACCTAATTATGGATTTGAAACTCAGAGCCTCTGGGTATAGCTCTGTAACCTATGGTAAATTGTTTATTTTCTGTGAGTTCCCAACTTGTCATTTGGAAATAGAATGGATAGTAGTTCATTTTCTTATGCTATTCATGTTAGCATAATGCCTGGCATACAATAATCATTCAATTCTAATATATTATGTAATTATAAAATAGTCTTTTATGGATATCCTGGAGTGAAGGGGTTAGGGAATTGCTAAGTATTAAGGAAATACTTTCCCTTCTATAAGAGAATATTGTCCCTGAAAGGAAAGTGTATTTCCTTCAGTTTCATTTCAGAAAAGGATTTTTGTCAGTTGATATATGGTTCTCTAACTTTCTGCTCAGCCCAAATCCACCTTTAATCAGAAATCTGGTCAGTGTGGTATTTTCAGAACTAGAAGGAAATAAAGTGGGATGATCAAAAGATGTGAAATAAGTGCCCTAGGGACACCCAGTACTCTTCTCTGACTTCCTTTGTTTATGCCTCTTGTACCTTAGAGATTTCTTCTTTCTTTAGAGGATATGGACTTTACTAGAAATATTGGAAGATTAAAAATGAGACTCAGGTGAGAAATTAAATATTAATAACTAAATTATCATGGTTATCAAGTATGAACTTTGCTTAACCTTTTATTTGTTTGTAAATAATCTTAATCTTTTTGAACCAATACTTAAAAAATAAGTATATTTTACATAAATATTGGATTTTCAGCTTATCATAAAAATCAGATCTGATTTACCTTCCAAAACTAAGTGTTGATTTGCAAATTCTAACATAAAGGCTGGCACATAGATTCTCAACAGACATTTGCTAATCACATTAAAGAACGATTATGACAAACAAGAGTATGGAGTTGTGATTGACTAAATAATGCCGATGGGCCTTTAGGATGCCAGCAGAGGACACAGGAGAGAAAGGGTGTGAGATGATCTTTCCTTTTTGAAAGAGTTTTGCAAAATGACTCACATGCACTTATTGTTAAGAAATGCCTATTGAACATCCTGGAAGATTCCTCCCCCAGCCTCCACCAGACTGTTATATGGGAGCATTGGTTTGACTCTGATTTCCTTTGCTTTTCCCAAGTTGCATTCTTGTGATTCCAAGTGACATCCATGTAATCAAGTCCAGTGATCTCTTCTCAACCTTAATGCCCTTTCTGTTTTTGTCGCATTTGATGCTTTTGGATTTTCTCCCCACTGATATTTAGCTAACATTTACTGAGAATTTACTTTGTCTTAGAAACTTTACTAGCCTTGGATAACTTATCTGCTCTTTGTGAAAACCTAATGAAAAAAATATTTATTATTCCCATTTTATTTTATTTATTAAAAAATTTTTAAATGTTTTATTTATTTCTGAGAGAGAGAGAGAAAGTGTGAACAGGACAAGGTCAGAGAGAGGAGAAACACAATCTGAAGCAAGCTCTAGGCTCTGAGCTAGCTGTCAGCAAAGAGCCCAACATGGGGTTCGAACCCACGAACCATGAGATCATGATCTGAGCCGAAGGTGGACGCTTAACCGACTGAGCCAACCAGGTGCCCCAATTATTCCCATTTTAAAGATGGGGAAATGTGTCTATGGTCACTCAGCCAGTATGTGGGAGAGAGAGAATCTGATTATAGGCGCTGAGCTCGGAACTCACATTCTTAGCGCTGTTACAGTGGTAACAACATAATGCCTGAGGTAATCTTTGACTACTTTTCTGTGCCCTTTTCTCAGCGTGGCTCTCTGGTTCTGCTTTAACCATCTGCCACTTTCCTTAGAAATTATGATAACAAGTACAATACAAAATAGTGATTGCTTTCATTCCATTTTCTATTTCCAATTTAGTGCTCTTTGATCACATCCTGTGAATTTTGAAATGAAGTGTTACTCTTACTGATATTTTTTCTAACAGTTTAGGTTTTTATTTATTATTTGCTTCAAAAGAAGTTTAAGAAAGTATTTTAAATATCTGAGGTACTGGAAGTAGTTTTTATGTTTGATTTCTATTGCTTTTAGATTAGATTGTAGTTATTGAATATGATATGTACTCTTTATATTTTAAAGAATTTATTGAATTTTTCCTTGTGGCCAAAAATATGATAAATATTTGATTAATGTTTCATGGGTACTTGAAAAGAAAATGGACTTTCTTTTAGAATATTGAGTTTGGGGTCAATTTTTATTAATTTTCTTTTCTTTGGATCTCATATCATTTTTGATTATTTTAATCACATAAACAATGAGAGCTGTGTTAAAACTTCTTGCTTCTTATACCTGTTTGTTCTTGCATATCCAGATGTTTTTTACCCTATATATTTTGTTACTATGATTTCAGCTCATAGATAAACCATAGTTATGTCTTCACTGTATGTTGTATCCTTCACTATTATAAAGATATGTTCTACTTCATACTTAACATTAGTTTTATTATTTCAACTTTAAAAACAATATAGTAACTCTTGTGTATCTAACCATGCGCATCTTGTATTATTTAATCCCAACAGGAAGCCTTAAATGTTGGATACATAGTTGGTACTGTAATATTTGTTGTATAAATAAATGAATACAAATGAGTTTCCTGGGTTATGCACATGGCACCTCAGGTTTACTGAGTCATCCAAGGTCAGGTACAAGAGCAAAATTATGGAAATGTTTTTCTGCAGTTAACTTTTTGAAAACCTCTCTAAGATAACCCATAGTTTATCACAGAGTATTATCTAAACTTGTCAAAAGTTAGAACTTTGGGTCAATATTTGTTCTGTATTCACAGATGATTTTTTTGAAGTTTAATTTACTTTATCTTCCTAATTTCAACAAGCTTAAGGTGTTAAAATATTCACAGACTTGGTTTATAATCAGTATTCAAAAAGGTCCCATATAACAATGTTGTCCCAAGTGTGAGGTAAGGCCAGTATTTGTATTGAACTTTAGTCCTTTACATTCAGAATATGTTTTACTATTTATTTTTTATTTCTTCAGTCAGTGTTCTCATGTGTAATATTATTTGCCTAAGAACTTATTTAGTAGCATTCAAACATTCAAATATATCTCAAGCCTGGGAATACTCATTGCTCAGCTTGATTAAAGTATAATTGTTGTCCCTGGATATTATTACTGTCAAGTGATAAGACATGTCTTTGAAAACTCCTTTTACCTGATTTTTGAAGGAAAATAAGAAATCTCTTAGGATACTCTTCCTCTCAGGTTTTGATGTCATAATGTGTGCTTTTTTTTCTTACATATTTATTTGAAATTGAATATTAACATTATTGGATATAAATAGCTTTGATTTAAAATGTAATTAGAAATACTACAGTTTTCTGATAAATTGGAGCATATTTTAAAACAAAAATCTCTCCACAGTTACTTAGAATAGTTGACCACCACCTGTAATTATTTTTATATCTATGGTTACTTTGAGTTTAAAATTATTTGTATTCTAAGTGCAATCCATTTAATCTCAGGATTGACATATCTACTTTGCCAACTAAGAAGACCAGAATTATCATTTCAAACTGAGATTATGGATACAACTTAGTAGTGAGAGATTTAGTGGCTATGAGACCTGAGTGGGCCTTCAAGGTCCTTCTACTTTGCTCAAACACCCATCATGGATAGTCTTTGCTTCCTATTTCAGGGACTTTCTAAATCAACTAAGGCTCAAAAATTGAGTGAATTCCATTTCTTTTCTGGTCATATCCCCTAAAACTGGTATGTGTTTAAATTGTTTCATTTTAAATAGTTCGAATATGGGGACATATTTTAATAGTTCTTTCAAATAATTGTGGGTTTCCTTTATAATCAACAAGTGATGGTTTCTTAAAGACTAGCTGTAATAGGAAATTTGATGTCATACCAATGAACTTTTTATATGCTTTTCATTGGTCTACCTTCTGTTTTTTTCCCCAGTTTTATTGAGATAAAATTGACATAGGTCATTATATTAGTTTAAGATGTATTTACATAATGATTTGATATATGTTTATATTGTACAATGATTACCACAATAAAGTTCATTAAAACTCATCTTTCTATACTTATATCTTTTTTCTTGTGTTGATATCTACTTTTAAGTTCTACTTTATTACCACTTTCAAATACACAATGCAGTGTTGTTAACTATAGTCACCATGTGGTAGAGCCCACATTCCCTTCCTCTGGTAAAACCATTCTGTTCTGTTTCTGTGACTTCATTTTAGTTTTTAGATTCCACATATAAGGAGATCTTATGGTATTTGCCATCTGCTCTCTGACTTATTTCACTTCAAATTGTTTTTAAGTGTCATTACACAGTCTCACTTCTGGAATTCTGGCACAGCTTGGGTCTGCTTTGGTTTGATTAAACAGGATGTTTCTGATAGTGTGACCAGAATAGTGTTGCGGACGAAATGACACAAAGGACAAGACACACACAAAAGACAGACACAGACACAACTCCGGCCGGAGGAACAATTCTACGCAAGCCCCTCTTGCGGTTTATTTTATACCCCGGTAACTGGATACAAACTGAAATCTACAAGATGCATTCCTTTACCAATGAAGGGCAAGTAGCCAAACACATTTCAAGGACAGGGGGGAGCAAAGGGAGGAAGCGACCACAACATGTTTACTAAAAGGCCTGCCCACAACTCCAGCCTTCTCCTTATTTCTAAGGAGGGCATGTTCCCTCATTTGCGAGCGGACCATTAACCTTGGATATTGTGTGCAAGCCTCCTGGCAGAGCACCCCGTTTGCAGGCATGCTTTGCCCAGGCAGGGAGCCCCGTGTGCAGGCACATCCCCGCGTCCCTAACCAGGCTTTCTTGTGGTCACTGTCGGGCTCCCACAAATAGACCCATTTTTGGGGGTACATTTACTAGTGGTTAAAAACCATATTGTTGGGTGTTACAGAGAAGTTTCCAAACTCTCCTTCCTGCTGCCCTTCTCACAATGGCAGAGAACCTAAATTTTTTTCTTACATTTGTGGAAGTATATCTTTAAAATTCCTACAGACATAGTTAACACTTTTCTTTGTAAAGGTGCTTAGGGTAGACTCAAGGTTGTGATCCAGTGCTAACAGTCTGGTTTTTCTTTTTTTCCCCATAAGGACCCAATTCATTTGAGAAAGGAGCATAGTCATATTTAGGCCAAATAAATGGTTCAAATGCAATTTTAATGAAAAGGAGCTATGGCCCAATTTCTTTTCAGAATCAGGGAATTTTACTCTGGGAGGACTTCGAAGATTTACAAAAATTTTCCTTCTGTTTTCTGTCTCCCTATATTATATATAAAATATATATATATATAAAATATATGTAAGCATATCTACTTACAGATGTCTATATAAATATGTCTATATATACACATATCTCTATGTACTTTTCTATGTGTATATATCTATAGAATTATTTTAATAACTAAAAATTTTAAAGTTTATTTACTTTTGAGAGAGAGAGAGAGAGAGAGAGAGCATGAGCAGGGGAGGGGCAGAGAGAGAGGGAGACAATTTACTTCCATTTTACCAAGAGTAAACATTTTTGGTTCAATTGTCACTCAAAGTGACAGAAGCCAAAGTATTTTGAGATGAAACTGGCTCAGAGATGCAGAAAGCTGAAAGGCAGAAGAGAAATTTAAATCTATGTTCAATGTTCTAAGTACATTTCCAGAATATCAAGAAAATATGAATAATGAAAGCAGCTACATTTACTGAGCATTTGCGATAATAATTCTGTCCTCCATATGTCAAAATGAGACCAAAGGAAGGCATATATTAAAATCCTCTCTTTTCAGGTAAAGAAAAGAATAAATACAACAATAAAAGTCACTAGGGGCAAAATGCATTGTTTAACTCTATAATACCTCAACTCAGAATTCACTTCCTGGGTTACTTAACTGTCATTCCATGAAGGTTATCAGAAATTTTACTTCTCTATTATGTATGTTTGATGTTAAATAAGTCTATAGAGGGGCACCTGGATGGCTCAGTGAGTTAAGCATCCAACTTTCACACAGGTCATGATCTCATAGTTTGTGGGTTTGAACCTCGCATCAGACTCTGTGCTGACAGGTAGCTCAGAGCGTGGAAACTGTTTTTGATTCTGTGTCTCCCTCTCTCTCTGACCCTCCTCTGCTCATGCCGTCTCTCTCTCTCTCAGAAATAAAAAAAACATTAAAAAAAAAAAAGAAATTATCCGCTAATGTTCTGTCCCATCCATAGTTAGGAAAGGAATGATATCAAACTGGCCTGAAAGAATTGATCATCAGGTGTCCTTCTATTTGCAACATTTGTCCAAAAGCTATTCAAGCCATACTCATAGCAGGTAAGGATTTCAGGTCTGATTTTAGTGCCTTGAAGTGACCCTAACAAATTGAGAGCCCTATAGGGCAGATACCCACTGTTTCAATTTTTCTCTATAAATTGTAGAGTGTTAGACATGTAATGTCTATAAAGTGTTGAATCATAGAAAGATATTGCAAAAACTATTTCAACCAGTAGTTCAGAAATGTGTTGAAATTTTAGATAATCCCTTACAATTTATGATATATGATGAAAAATGAGTTCCAGTTTTTAACGATTTGTTATGGCTAAAATCTGAATGCTAGAGAATATACTAAACTTGCAGCCATGGATGCCTAGTTAATGTGCCTTTGTAATAGAACAAACAGAAATCAACAACACTGTTCTCAGTAAATTTTAGCCAGGAAAGACCATGATAGATTGACAGGAAGTGTGCAGCTCACTGTGTTTGTTTGCTGCAGTATAAGCCAGAACTGTCTGTTGAATGATATGCTCAGTTGGTATAAGTGAGAATTATCTTCAGATCTGCATTACACAAAACCTAGAAAGAGCTAAAGTATAATTCTCAAAATAAGTATAAAAACCTTACCTTTTAAACTTTATAAGGAAATTCAGCTTTACAAGTTCCATTTCTGTTAAGGTTCTTGGCACTCAGAGTATCACACTGAGATCTTAGAATTGACGTGGTCTCTTAACTTTCTAGCTATTTCTAGTTTAAACAGCCCACCAGCTTTTCCATACACTGGACATAGGAATGGCCCTTTAACAATTTATTTGGGAAAGATGTTCAAACCCAGTTTGTCCTTTCTCTGTGATGAAGTGCTCTTTTAAATTCAATTACCAAGACTTAAATAGCCCTTCGTTGACTGACAAGAGAATTATTAACCACATTTTAATTGCTAAAGGCATTGTACATTTCTGATGGGAACATTTTTAATGCTTTGAACCAATGCTAGAATGCTCTCATTATCTCACATCATTTTTGGGGGGACGCGGTTAAGGTAACAATTTTATTTTGTGTAAGAAAATTTACTGTGGTTCACTTTTAATGGATCAGAAAACATCGGCAATATGGTGCATCTAGATTAGTAAACCTGTAATTTAGGACTGAAAATATTGATAGCATTTTCTGCTCTTGCACTTTCTGCTTTCCCTTCTCAATAGTTTCTTACTCATTATATTTAATTTAAGCAAGGTTACAGCCACTAAAGGGTGGAGTAAACTGCTATCTTCAGAGACAGGATTACAGGGTGAGCTCATTTCGTCTCCACTGCAATTATTTATGTTTAAACAATATTTTGTCCTCCGGAAAGATTCCAAATTCATGCAAAGATAATTAGAAGTTTTATGCATTCTGTTTTCTCCTAAAAATTTATCATTAAGAAATTTAGACTAAACCATTTTTAATTGCTTTGGCTAGGGCACAGCTTTTAAATGTAGTCAAACCATGCAGAGACAATATTTTAAAGATCTTTTAGCTTGAACTAACAAAACATAAATGAGTGGCATTGCTGTGTATGATTAGGAGTGTGTCTGATTAAAAGAACAGAGAGAGATGGTAATAAACACACTAAGGAGAGAATTAAATGGTTGAATAAAGTAATATATACAAAAATAAAACATGATTTGGCTGGGAATCAGGAGACTTAAAATTACAGCCTTCCCCTAGTGAACTTTCTTCTCTTGGTCTCAGTTTCCTCATGTCTAAAAGCCAAGGTCAGGCAATTGTCTTGGTTATTTCTAGCTTCATTTCTGTGATAGCAAAAGGTTACCAGGTGGTGGAAGGAGTGGATATCTTGAGTTATTTTTGTTTTTAGAGGAAAAATGCTGCTTAGCAAAAATATATTTTTAGAGAAAGAGGTATAGACCATTGACCACTGCACTTTTATATATAATCTTAAAGTAGTTTGCAGAATAAGAGTTTTCATAGGTGCTAAATTCTAAGACTGTGATTCTCAGAAAGTGGGATCCCTGAATCCTTAGGGAATCCTGAGATTAAGGGATCCACAAGGTCAAAACTATATTTATAAAAATAGTAAGACATTATTCATTATTTAGCACTTGGAATTTGCCATAATGGTACAAAAACAATAGGAGGTAAAACCACTGGTGACTTGGTACAAATCAGTGCAGCAGCAGCAGCAAACTGTACAGGTAGATGTATTCATAACCACTATGCACTTGTGGTTCAAAAAAAACCCAAAAGGCTTCCAGTTCTATATATAAAGAGTTTGGAAGTCACCACTGCATCCTAGACAACAATAAAATGCTCAAAACACTAAAACACTAACAATGCCACTGCTAAGTTTGGTAAGACAGGAAAATCCAGGGAATCATGACTTAATGGAGCAGAGACTCAGGAGCAGAAACCAGAGCCAGGGTAGTATGAGATAATAGGGGGAAATTTTTATATTTATTTATATTTATATTTATATTTATATTTATATTTATTTATATTTGTATTTAATCTGTCCCCTGTTCCTAGAAGAGAGCTCCTGAAAATCTTACAATTTTCTAGGTGATAAGAATTCTAGGAACATCTCTTTTTCTAATATTGGTCCTTTGACCTCTGCTCCTGACACAGAGCTTCTTCTACCTTTGTAATTTCCTGTTGATAGGAGTGGCTTCTGCTTTAATAAGGTGACTTTAGATGAGCTCCTGGATGGCAGCTGATCACAAAAAGACCATGCCATGATTAGAGGCTTGGAATTTTCAGCTCCACCCCTTATTCTCTTAATAAAGGTAAAAGGCTAAAAATGGAGTTAATGATTGGTCATGACTACATGATGAAGTCTCCATAAAATTCCCAAAGCATGGAGTTTGAAGAACTTTTAGGTAGGTGAACACATGGAGATGGTAGAAGAGTGGCTCATCTGGAGAGGGATTGAACACCTGCTGGTGTCTATGAATTGTTTGTTGGCATGGGGACAAACCACCAAACATTTGGCTACCTGAAAAGTCAGAATTAAATTTTTTTTCTGTGTAAAAATAAAGGAGATACCTAGGAAGTTATTCCTGAGGGAATAAAGGAAGGAAAAAACTGAGTTTGTTTACAGGTAGGAAAACCTGAAGTGTAACTGACAAATTTCTGGAGGCTCTAGGTGGACATCTCTGAGTGTTAAAAACTCCAGGGGGACCCAGACATAGGGAGAACCCCACAGTATTTTGACATTTACCTCCAGGAGCACAACCAAGTTCTCACAGTAAATATTGTCTCATGCTCTGTCTGGGGAGGGGAAAAGGAACAGTTTTGAAATACAACAGAGCACTCTGTTCTTAACAAGACCCATCTTTAGGAGAAACTAGTTAACAAGAGTCTAACCTGATGGAGTTATTATCAGAGTCTAACTTATTTGGGGAAGGGTAATACCCAACTCTAGTTCCTGCAAGCTTTCTACATAGGAGAAAAGAAATATCCAATACCAGCCCATGCTAGCCATTCTCTCCCACCCAGGACAGGAGAAAAGAACAACTGAAAAACATCTCTGATGTTCACAGAGCAGAAGTATAAGCTCACTAAAAGACAGACAAAATCATGGTACTACTCCCCTGGCACTGTACTACCACTTACTAATGGCCTTTTTACATCAGTTCCTTTATCCAATACAGAATGCCTGCTATCAAGAAAAAAAATTAGAAAGCATACTAAAAGACAAAAAGAAAACCAGAAACCAAAAAACAAAAAGCAATTTGAGAAGACCTATTGAGCATGAGAACCAGACATGACAGGAATGTTGGAATCATCAAACCAGGAGTTTAAAACAACCATGATTAAAGTGCTAAGGCCTCTAATGGGTAAAGTAGATGGCGTGCAAGATCAGATGTGCAATAAAAGCAGAGGGATGGAAATTATAAGGAAAAAATAACTAAAGAGAAATAATAGAGGTCAAGGACATTGTATCAAAAATGAATAATGTCTTTGATGGGCTTATTTGTAGACTGGACACAGCTGAGGAAAGTGAATCTCTGAGCTTGAAGTTATGTCATTAGAAGTCTTGAAAACTGAAATGCAAAGAGAACAAAGACACAAAAACAACAGAAGTGGAATATCTGGATACTGTGGAACAACTACAAAGGGCATAACATATGTGTAGCCAAAAAACCAAAAGAAGAAAAAGAGAAAGGAAGAGAAGAAATATTTAAGGCAACAGGGACTGAAAAATTCCCTAAATGATTGTCAGGCATGAAACCACAGACCTAGGAAGCTCAGAGAATACCAAGCAGGTAAGTGACCCCTACCCTCCACACCTCTCTAAAGAAAACCCCAACTAAACATAGACATATCATCATCAAATCACAGAAAATCAAAGGTAAAGATAAAATTCCTAATGAAACCAGAAGGAGAAAATGGCAACAATGATACAAAGGACTAGAGAGAGGAATTAGAATAATTTTGCTATTACAAGGTATTTAAACTACCTATGAAGTGGTCTAGTGTTATTTGCAAGTGGATTTGGATTAGTTGTAATGTATATTACAAATTTTAGGGCAACTATTAAACAAAGGGGGAAAAAGGAGTATAATTGATATGCTAAGAAAAGAAAAAATGCAGTGCTCATTCAAAACCACAAAAAGCAGACAAAGAGTGAAAGATAAAAATAATAACAAAGAATAAGAGCAACAACTAAAATATATAGTAGGTATTAATAAACCTATATCAGTAGTCATTTTGATCATCAGTGGTCTAAATACACCAATTAAAAGACAGATTGTCAGAGTTGATTATAAAACAGGACCCTACTTTATAATGTCCACATGAAACCCACTTTAAATATAAAAACACATATAGATTAAAAGTAAATGGATGGAGAAAAATACCATGCCAACACTAATTCAAAAATAATAGGTGTAGCTATATACATTCATCAGAGAAGACTTCAAAGCAAGGAAAATGATCAGTGATAAAGAAGGGCATCACATAGTGATAAAGAGATCAGTTTTTTCCAGAAGATATAACAATCCTTAATGCAACAACAGGGCATCAAACTACGTGGGCAAGTATTAATTGAATTGTAAGGAAAAATAGGTGAATCCAGTTTTGTGATTGGAAACTTCAACATCCCCTGTTAAAAGTGGGCTGACCCAACAGGCAGAAAATCAATAAAGACATATTTGAACTTATATAACTGACATCTATAGACTACATCTGACAAGAGCAGAAGACACTCTGCTCAAGTTCACATGCAACACTCACCACAATAGACCACATTCTGAACCATAAAACACACCTTAGAAATGGAAAAGAATAGGAATCACAGTATCTACTTTCAGAACATAATGGAACTAAACTTGAAATCATTAACAAAAAAAAAAAAATCCTAACTTTATGGAGAAATGGAGAATAAACAACACACTTTTTAAAAATGTTTATTTATTTTTGAGAGAAAGAGAGTACATGTGCAGGGCTAGGGGGAAAGAGAGAGAGAGAGAGAGAGAGAGACCGAATCCGAAGCAGACTCTAGGCTCTGAGCTGTCACACGGACCCTGTTGCAGGGCTCGAACCCACAAACTGTGAGATCATGACCTGAGCTGAAGTTGGATGCTTAACTGAATGAGCCACTCAGGCACCCCAAACAACACACTTTTAAATGACATATGGGTCTCAAAGAAGAAATCTCAAGAAATTTAAAAATATTTGAATTAAGTGAAGTGAAAACACAACCTATCAAAATTTGTGGGATTCAGTGAATACAGTGCTTAGAGGGAAATTTATACCATTGAATGCATATTAGAAAATGAGGAAAATATTAACTCAATAAGTTGTTTCCACCTTAGGAAACTAGAAAAAGAAGAGTAAATGAAATCCAGAGTAAATAGAAGAAAAGAAATGATAAATATTTGAGCAAAAATAAATGAAATTGAAAATAGGAAATCAATAGAGAAAATTGATGAAACCAAAAGCTGGTTCTTTGAAAAGACTAGTAAAATTGATAAGCTTCTAGCCAAGCTAAGAAAAAAAGATGGTGCAAATTACTAAAACTTATATTAAACATATATAAAACAGATACTATGGACATTTATAGGATGATAAAGGAATATTATGAACACCTCTATGCTCACAAATTTGATAAACAAATGAAATGGACAATTCTTAGAAAGATACAATTTTCCAAAAGTCACAAGAAGAAATAGACAAGCCTATATCAATGGTTAGTTTGTGATCAGTTGATCATTGATCAAATTGACCAATGATTAATAATCTTCCAAAGCAGAAAGCAGCAGGCCTAGATGGGTTCACTGGTGAATTCTAGCAGACATTTAAAGAAAGAGTTATACCACTTTTCTACAATCTCTTTCAGAAGATAAGAGCAGAGAGAATACTTCCCAATTCATTCTATGAAGCCAGTATTATGCTCATACCAAGAACAGACAGATATTACAAGAAAAGAAGATTACAGAGCAATATCTCTCACCAACATAAATGGAAAACTATAGAAACAGTGCAAAGATCAATGTTTTCAAGAGTTGAATGTGGAGGAGGGATGAATAGGGAGAACACAGAATTTTTAGGGCAATGAAAATATTCAGTATGATACTACAGTGATGGATACATGTCATACATTTGTTCCAACTCAGAGAATGTACAACACCAAGAGTGAACCCTAAGGTAAATTATGGACTTTGGGTGACTATGATGTGTCAGTGTAGGTTCATCAGTTGTAATGAATATGCCTCTGTAGATAAACTGTGCATGTGTGGGGGCAGGGAGTATATGGAAAATCTTGCCACTTCCTTCTTCATGTTGCTGTGAACCTAAGACTGCACTAAAAAATAAAATCCTTAAAAAAGGCTGATTTTACAGCCATAGTGATCAGTACAAACATGAATAAATATTAATAAAACATATAAACATTAATAATATTAAAAATATTAACAAAGTATTAATTAAGATTAATCTTTGAGTTCACTTATTTACAACATTCTTTGTGTCAAAATAGGAAGTGCACAAAAAGCAATGTTTCTGCCTATGGAGGTATGGTGGTTGTTTGAGTCACAAGCTGACCTAGCTGCTTTTCACATGAATTACCATTTTTCCAATTCCCTTATATATGTGAGGCTGAATTTCCTACATATTTTTAAAATGTTAATTTATTTACTTTTGAGAGAGCAAGAGCCAGAGAGGGGCAGAGAGAGAGGGAGAGACAGAGAATCCCAACCAGGCTCCATGTTAACAGCTCAAATGGGGCTCAGACCCACTAACCATGAGATCATGATGGGAGTTGAAACCAAGAGTCAGACACTTATCCAACTGAGCCACCCAGGAACCCCAGATTTCCTACATATTCTTTAACCACAACAACAAATTCACAACAGATTGAATTCACAAGAAAATAGTATTTTACCATTTTCTATCAAGCTAGACATTAGAGTTTTGCAAAAGTGTAATAATATTGTTCTTACTAAATTACTTTAAAATTATTATTCAGAAAAAATGTGATTCTTGTGAACATATTATAGCTTAACTACTGTTATTTTAAATAAATTAATAAGTAAAATTTAAAAAATTGCTTAGTTTTCACTTTCAAATCTGTTTAGTCTTTTAATAGGTAAAATCCACAGAAATAAAGTCTATCAGGGGTCTTCAATAATTTTAAGGATTTAAAGGATTGTGAGATGAAAAAATTTGAGAACAGCTCTTCTCTGTGGCTTCCTGAAAATTAATAGCAGCACATTTAATTTGCATTTTTTTCCCTAGAGATGTCTTTTCTGCAATAAAATTTACTAGCATGTTTTCTCTCAGGATAGAATATGAGGAAGAACCATCTTTAAAAACAAAACAAAACAAAAAACAACTAAGCTTAGGTGGCTCAGTTTGTTAAGCGCTGGACTTTGGCTCAGGTCATGGTCTCATGGTTTGCAAGTTTGAGGCCTATGCTAACAGCTCAGAGCCTGGAGTCTGCTTCAGATTGTGTTTCCTTCTCTCTCTGTCCCCTTCCCTGCTCATGCTTTCTCTCTCTCTCTCTCTCTCTCAGAGATAAATAAACATAAAAATAATTTTTAAAAAGCCCCCAAAAAGCTAAGCTTTAACTTCTGTCAGAGCTCTGGAGCTGCATAGCGACCAGTGTTTTAGATTTGAGAAGTTCAATGGTGATATTGATGGTACTCATCTTGGAAGATTCTTGAGGCACCTAGAATTTCTCATTCTTTTCCATTGTTGTTTTGTTTTATTTTTATTCTTTCAGCTTACTTTAAAATCATAAAAGCACCCTGGAAGTTTTCACCAGAGTTATGTATAATGAAAATGGTTATTGCAAGGTAGCATCTGAGAGGTAGGGGTTATTTCCTTTGATCCTTTAGCAATTCCAAGGAAGTTCAAGGAGGCCTTACACAAAGTATATGAACCATTGTCAGAGTTTGGTAAGGCATAAATTTATCTTGACCCCTGAAATAATATTGAAACAATAATAAAAACTAAAATCAATCAGTGGAAATAAGTGTAACGAATTGTGTAAATGAAGCAGAGCATATGCATTATTATAGCTAACTACATGTGAAATGCACTTAGGCCAGACCTTATTGCTAATTTACCAAATTATACTGTGGAGCCGAGTGAAAGGCAGTAGATTAACAGACTGCTCTGAGTTCGGCAGAATACAGGGTGTGCGTGAATGGTGATTTGTTGGTGTGCATGCCATTCCTTACCTCCTGGGAGTAAATTCTGGTTGGGAGCATATTATAAATTATAAACTTGTCCTGTTCTCAGCCAAAGCCTCATTTGTTAGTTTTTCCCTTCCCCTTTTGTTTCTGCAGAGTGGTTTATGATATGCTAAATTAAATTGCACTGGCTGTTCCCTTGATGGAGCTAGAACAATCCCTCATGAATGTTCCCAGGGCAACTGTGGAAGTAGATAAAAAGCCCATGTGCAGTATGCATGGAGTGGTTCTGAATGGAAAACTCTGAACTAGGCTCTGTTGGGAAGACTGCAAGAGGGCAGGAGAAACTAGTTTTTCCCCTGCAGGGGCTTGCAGCAAATTAGGGCATCAGGGACACGGCAAAGCCTTAGAAAGTGTAAAAATTACAAATTCTTCAAAAGGAATGTATATGATGTTAGAGGCAAAGTCACAGAGTAGTATTTGGTAGGCTGAGTATAACACAAAGACTAGGATAAAATGCTTTAAAAAGCCTTTTAAATTTTTTGAAATATTTTAAATATATAAAAACTCTCAGAAATTTGAGAGTCTACTTTGTTATCACTGTGCATGTTTTAAAAATGCTAGTATTTGGCTTTATTCAAAGTTTTCCCTCTCTGAGAATGTTTTGGTTCGTTTGCAAACACAGGAAGGTATGGTATGTGATAATTTCATATAAGTCCCCAATGCTCTCCTTCAACTCTTTCCCGTCTCTGTAAATGCAACATCTTTATCTAGCATGTCCTAGTTGTACAAGCAGAACATGGAGTCATTTTTAACATCTCCCTTTTCCTCTATCCTCATATAGAATCCACCCCAAGTCCTAGTGATTTTTTTTTTGGCCAAAATATCTCCCAGATCCAGTGAGTTCTTTTCAGCCAATATTCAGCTCACCATTGTGTTTCACCTGGACTGCTACAATAATCTTCCAACTGGTCTAATACATATCCACACTTTTTTCTCCAAACTGTTCTCCACCCTGTAGCCAGAATGATCTTTGTGAACCACACATTTGATCCTTAAACCATTCAGTGGCTTCCCATTACACTTCAGATACAGATAAAGCTCTTTGTTGTAGATTTAAGATGCTGTAAAGTCTTACTTTTTTAGCATCATTTTGCATTACAATGTCTCTCAAGGTTACTATATATAGTTGTGTATGTTGTGCACTGCATAACTCCAGGAAGCACTTGACACATTTTAGTCCACTTGATGAAGCTTCTGCAGTATCAAAATTAACACATTCATATGGGAAACACTGCTTCCCACCTCCAGCTCCTCCCTCCCCCCTGCTGCCCCTCTACATTTTTTGCACTTCAGTTCCTGGCCTTATTTTGTATTCTCAAATGTGTCCTTACTTTTGTTTTGTTTTAGCCATAAAGTCTTTTACTCTTATTATTCTGCCTGGAATGTTCTTTTATCCTTTCTTTATCAAGTTAACCACAAAACATCTTTCCAATCTCTGCTTAGTCCTTAGACCTTTAGTTGGGTTAAATATCCTTATTACACTTAGTTGTATGTCCATGTAGCTCTCCTTTATGTCATGTAATTATTTGACTAATATTCATCACTCTCACTACAGTGTGAAAGGTGGGCAATTTGTGCAATTAGCTCATCATTATAAGTAGGTGGCACAGAGAGAGGACCCACTGGATATTGTCAGTTGATTAATTCACAATGTTTGGACCTCTTTTGTCTCATATGAATGTATCATGTATACTCTTCTACAGTATGCCTTTGCTAATTGCATATTGGTTCACAACACGCATATTCCATAGTTGACTAATTGCATCTATTGGACATATTTATTGTTTTCAGTTTTCCAGTGTTGTTCTTGTTGTCTCATTTCATCTTATTATTCATTAGCTGGATTCAGAGAGAATTATATCCTGGATTTATGCAAAGATAAGCCAACATTTTTTATATGGGAAGAAAAACATGTTAAAAGGCATAGTTAGGAGTTAGTAAGAGGTTGTTAGGGAGTCACAAACAGTTTTGACTTGTAATAAAAAATAAATTTCATATGAAGAGGAAATAAAGAGAAAAATTAGTACTATTGGAAAGCCTTGAAGTTTGGAGTGAAGTGTTTGGCTTCTGCCTTACTGCTAACTTCAACTAAAATGTTTGGATTGGGATGAATATGAGTGCAGATGCTCATGATTTAATTAACAATATTTTTTTATTTATAATATCAATCTTGGCTTTTACCTCTAATTTCCTATTATGTCCAATTTCAGGTTACATATTGAGAGCAATAACGAAGCAGCTGTAGCGTATAGCTAATACAGAAATGAAGTTTGGGATTATATCACCAAACATCAAAAACCAACACTATTATTAGTGAGTGAAACAATCTTAGTGTGGTAAAAGATCAGAGCGTGCCAGTGGGTTATAGTGGATTAAAAACATCAGGATTTAATCACCGTCTAATGAATATTAGACTGATGAAAATAAAGGAAGCAGGACTCTGGTGATTGATGGGAAAATGTCAGAAGGCGATTCATGGCTCTGTGCCATAGACAGTAATGGTGAAAGCTACAGAGGTCTAGCTCAGGACAGGGAGGCAGTTCTCTTGCCACTAATTTTTTCTTTCTTTTGAACTTACCTGTTATCTTGAGAAAGAGTGCATTGGATAACAGTGGTAATTCAATGGTCATTCTCTTACAGAGTTGTGTAAATAAATTTGAGTACATGTTAAAAAAATTTACCTCCAAATGCTTTCCTCAGGAAGGAAATTTATTATTTGAAATAACTGGAAATTTTGAAGTAAGGTAGGCTACAGAGGATGTTCAGTGGTTCAGTAATATCATCCAGAATCCCTTTTCTTTTGATCTTTGTATTCATCCATTACTGCTGCAAAATGGTGGCAGCAATTCCAGGCCCCACATCTAGACAGGATAAGAAGAATGTATCTTATGACAGTCAATAATTACAGGGGAGGTACTTCCTATAATCCCACCCAACAACTACCTACTTATATTTGAAGAGAATTATAAGCCTAATCTTGAGCCAAGCCACGTATTGGAAAAGAGATGGGTTTACCATTATTTGCTTAGACCAGTTAGGGATGGTGTTGACAGGGGTAGTCAACCGCAATAAGCAATATAGCAAATAGCATGTTATTAAAATGATGCAAATATATGAAGTGATTGGTAACTGACTAAAGATGATGAATTATAGTAGGGTCAGTAAGAATTCATATAGGTACATTTGTTGAAAGAGATGTGACTTCAATTTTTATGACTGTTCATAATATAGCTATTTTAATTATTTCCCAACTTTCATCCCTATAGTTTGTTTCTTCAAATCTAATCTATCTTCCAATCACTGAGAAGAGATTCTCTTTTATTTACTTTTTGTGCTAGGTTCTGGAGATAGCGTAGTGTATAAGGCAGTGAAGATTCTGTTTTCACAGAGTCTATATCTAGTGGCAGGAGGTAGAAATAAATAAATATATATCAACAATATATTTTTAAATATTGATAATTATCTTTTAAAAAAGAGAAGTCACTACATTACAAAGGCACTCAGGTAACTATTTTGACATTTTGACAACTATTTTGACATATATTTTGATATATACTCTGTAATAGTATATATCAGTTGTAATTAAAATAAGTTAAAATCTTGTTCACCATTTGGCTGTGTTCAGACTTTGGTTGTGATTAGCATTTGGCTGTGAAGAATTCATGGCATACCAGCGTGTTCTGGCATATGGATGCGAAACACTAACTGTGCGACCTTTGGCTAAATGTTTCATCTCTGTCTGTGGTCCAGTTTCTTCACCAGTAAGGTAGGATAACAATACTACCCACTTAAGGCATTTTCATGAAGATTAAATATTCTCAATGCCTGACATATGTAAGTGGAATGGAAGTGTGTGTAAAATTAATAAAACTTAATAAAATAGGTGCCTCTTATTAACTAGAAAGAGAAATGAGCTTCTGTTTTAATTCTTTTACATTGTATATTATGATTAGAAATGGACTTGAGATTGTATTTAGTTCAGTGTTCTCATCATGTGGGAGGAAATGAAGCTGAGAGACGGGACAGTGTTTCAGTCAGAATCAGACCTGAGGTCTTTCTCATGCCTCCGCACAACTCTGTCTAATGTTTCACTCTGTCATGATCTCCAGTCACACGTGTTTTAAGTATTTACATCCGTAGGAAAGCAGAACCCGCCCTTATCAAGAATAACTGAGCCAAGAGCTATAAACCTCTGTTTCCTGGTGGTGTAGTTACTAATTCACTCTTGCCCTGTGGTCTAGATATGGAGTTCACTTGGTAGAAGTGGGTGTTTTCAGAGCCAAACTGCTGCGATTACCTCAGTGTTTCATATACTGGTGTTTTTTGGTTAAAGTCCTAATTAGCCTTCTGTAGCTAATGAGCTTGTGGGTTATAAATCTACTTATTATTATGAATGATAAGGCCATTGCTTAAAATTTGCCACTTTTGTACTAAGACATAATTATTTATGAAAAGGCCTTGCCCCAGAAATGGAAATTATAATAATTAGACTTAATCTTTCTGTGGCTTATGTATTTTTTTTCCCCAAAGAAACAGATGTCTAGAGGGCGTTAATTACTAGTAGTGGAAAGTTTCCGAATCAGACAAATCAGAAAGTCAGGAGGCAAAACCCTGGAACTTTTAGCCATTACTTAGCCATGTGCCTTTAGAAAAGAAGCAATCCCTAGAGGCTTTTTGTTAATTGTAGATTTGTACTATGTAACATCACCCGTGGAGGATTCTTATAGCTTTGTTTCTTTAGAAGGCAATGGATGCTTTTTAAGGTGCTTTTAAAAAAATTATTAAATAGATACAACAATTATATTTCTGAAAGTGTGTTAACTAGGTTAAAACTGGACCATGATTATTATGTTAGAAAAAGAATGTGGAAAATACCCTTTTTTTCAGGACACTGAACTTCATACTTAAGCATGGGCTTAACTATGGTCTACAGCTAGTGGCTTGTCACAAACTGAAACACAAGTACTCAATTCCCCAGTCTGGAGAAAAATTATGTCTATTAAATTTTCTTGAATGAAACAGTATAACATATATTCATTAAAATTAATGAAAAATTTAATTAAAATTCCTATTACTAAGATGAAAAGATATTGCTGGTAGTCTTTGTAGCTGAAGATGCTGTTTCTAGATGTTTATATAATAATAAACTTAAATTAGAACAGGGGCAATCTTTAGAGACTATCAGTCTAAATTAATTTGGTCTAGATGCTAGACTCAGCTCCTCATTTTAGATGAGGACACAGAGGTAGTATGATAGGTAATATGAGATGCAACACTAGACAGCTTGTTAGTGGCAGAGCTGGAACTAGAACAGAGGTCTCCTGGCTTCTAGTTCAGTAAGCTTCCAACGGTACCCCAAAGCTATCAGGTTGTGCTTAGGTAATCAAAATATCCATCCTGCCTACTAATCTCCTGCAAATCCGTGCCTCACCTCTTCCATCTCTCCCTAGAACATGGGTTTCTTCCCAGCCTGACAAAGGATGCCCTTGTGATTTTACAGCAGCATTTTCAAATAATAACATTGGCCATAAAAAGAGTGTAGTGTGTAAGGATGTCTACTTCATAATTTCAGCCCAATCTTTGATCCTTGCTGTTGTAGCTTTTTTTTTTTTTTAGCTTTATTGATAGGAGTATGGATTCTGAGGTTCAAATCCTGATGCCCTCATTTGTAATCTGTGTTCTCTCAAGCAAGCAACTTTGCTTCAGTGTACACTTCTGGAAAAACCTAGGATTATTGGTAGTAAATATCTCATAGATTTTTGTGAACATTAGATAAAGTGATATTCATAAAGGACTTAGGAAAGTGCCTAATACACAGTTTTCACTTAGTAAATGTTGGCTGTTGTTTTTTGTAGTATTTTGTGGTACTTGCAGAAACAAGTTAGTGTATAAAATAGCACGGATTATAAGTATAGAGAGTTTCCAAGTGCTTTACGTAAATAAGCCCTTATGTATTAATTAATGTCATCACAACAACCCCAAACTGGACATTAGCCCAGTTTTGTCGACAATAGCACTGAGACCCAGAATGATTATCTCACTTCCTTGAAGCCACACAACTATTTGCTGATGGCAGCTTTCATAGCTCGCATTGTTGGTACAGTTGAATCTCATGTTTTTGCCTATTTTTAACAGAGTCCACAGGCCAGTGGTTGCCCTCTAAATTTTCTAATGGGAAACCTTTGAAATCTTTTTTTTATTTCTTAAAAAAACTGAAATGATAATTGATAGTCATGCTGAGTAGTTTTTCTAAGGGCCTCCAGAAAGGCTAAGGTTGTGCTGCTACGCGATGCAGGATATTATTATATTGCTCTGGCAGATTCTAAAATTCAGAGGGGAGCACTTTATTTAGCACTGGAACACACCTGGCTTAAGAGATGGCAGGAAATGGTATGAATTAAAGGTCAACCACCTCTGCTTCCTGACTCAAGGAGCCTGTTAAGGCCTGCCCCAACAGGGTTGCTCTCTAATAAAGATCACCCACAGAATGACACCATCTGGCATATGTCAGATGGGAGGAGACAAGAGCAACAGCTGTAGCCATCTGCCTATGTTGCCATTGACTTGAAAATGAAGGGGCAGGGAGGGTCCATGCTTCTAGTTGACTGAATATGTTGTCATTCCCCAACCCTGTCTTTTTAAAGATTTTTCTGTAAAGATATTCTTTCAGAGATTGCTGGCATTGTCATGTATACTTTTGTGGTGGAAGTTACATTGATACCTCTCATTCTAGAAGTTTTGAAATTGAACCATGGTTTTTTCATCCCGTTCAATTCACTTTCCAAAATAAGTTATAAAATTCCTTAAGAATTGGCAATGCATTCTTAGAACTTGTACCATGCATACACAGTTGCATAATTTTAAAAAGAACTCATCAGGATGCTGGAAATGGTGAGATCTCCGTCATTGTTTTTCACCAACATCTGCATGGACTTCTGTCATCTTGAATTTAGGAAAATTTTGGAATAGTTTGGAAGTTCATTCCTAATACCATGGCTTACTATTCTTTTGTGATCACTAAGGCATTATAGATTAGTATAATGAGGGTTTTGCACTGGGGTGTCAGAAGACTTGAATTTCAGTTCAGATCTCAATGACCTTGAACTATTCACATTCAATATCAGCAATCCTGTTTCCTCATCTTCAAAAGGAGATGCGTTAGTAATGATGAACTAGATTATCCAGAAGTAACAAATAACCCGATTTACTCGAGTTTACTCCAACAGAATTAACTTCTCACTTATTTTGCTTGTCCTATTAGGTAGGCCAAGGGTTCTGATCCACACAGTCACTTAGGGACCAGCTGAAGAGGCTTTCCTCTCTTGGAGCTGAATCATTGTGAACACATCTTCCCCATTTGCCATGCCATCTCATCCTTAGAGATTAGAGAACTATGTGTAAGCATTTTATTGCCTCATCCTAGAAGCAACATCACTTCTCACATTTCATTGGTAAGAAACAGTAAGAAAAACTAAGAGGGCTGAGAAATATAGAGGAACAAATGGAATATTTGGTGAATATGATAGTATCTTGCACATAAGAGGATGGTGATTCTTTGTTTTCTTGACCAATGGAAACATTTCTTATTATGAAATATATAAAATATGAAACAAATCAGAGTGAGACTGTACTAATGGAAGGACAGTTTAAGAGGCCAGGGCCTTTGCCTGCATGTTCTATACTTCATAGCGACCAATCCATGTAGTAACACCCAAGACACCTCTGTGGACCAACTAGGGCTCACTGTGCACAGTGTGAAAACTTCCTGACTGGGTGATCTCTAAGTTTGATAGAAGCAACTTTTAAAATTCTATTTATAAATGAGTTCTTTTTAAAATTAATTACGCAATTGTGTATGCACGGTACAAGTTCTAAGAATGCATTGCCAATTCTTAAGGAATTTTGTAACTTATTATTTTAATTGAAAACATGATCTACTACTAAAAAAGAAGAAGGATTTACCCATAATCCCTAACAAAATTATTTTTTTATTTGCCTTGAGGTCTAGTCCATATTCATATCTATATTTACATAATTATATTTATATGCAGTTTTGTGTTTTTATTTAATATTTTATTGTATATTTTTCAATTGTATTTGGCCTTTGTAATGATTATTTTTATAATAGAATATTTTTTAAAATGTTTAATGTTTACTTATTTTTGAGAGAGACAGAACATGAGTGGGGAAGGAGGAGAGACATAGAATCTGAAGCAGGCTTCAGGCTCTGAGCTGTCAGCACAGAGCCTGATGCGGGGTTCAGACCCGTGAACGGTGGGATCATGACCTGAGCTGAAGTTGGATGCTTAACCAACTGAGCCACCCAGGTGCCCCTATAATGGAATATTTTTAACTAATATAATCCTATATGCAATAATCTAAGTCTTCAAGTCAGTATCTGGAAATGTGTTTTCTAAAAATGGCAATAATGATAATAATCATCATCATCATCAAGTTGAATTTTTAAGAAGAATTTAGAAATTAGAAAAGAAATTGATAAAGTAGAAGAGATTCACCTGAAAGTAAACTAGTAAAATGAGCAGTGAACTCTGTGGGAACCAAACACATCTGAGCTAAAACTAGAGTTATGGTAATATATTATTGAGAGTGTACTGTGCTTTGTGTATTGTCTAAGCATTTCTCATGAATCGTCTCAATCCTTAACCTGTGAGAAATAAGTAAAGCTATTTTACAGATCATTTTACAGAGGATAAAAGTTGAAGTTGTTTTCTTTTTTTTAAATTTTAAAAAATGTTTTATTTATTTTTGAGATAGAAGGAGAGACAGCATGAGCAGGGGAGGGTCAGAGAGAGAGGAAGACACAGAATTGAAACAGGCTCCAGGCGCTGAGTTGGCTGTCAGCACAGAGCCCAATGTGGGGCTCGAACCGACCTGGTTGGTCGGTCATGATCATGAGATCATGACCTGAGTTGAAGCCGGTCGCTTAACTGACTGAGCCACCCAGGTGCCCTGTGAAGCTCAGTTTTCTTAACAATATGTCCAGAATTAGAAACTGGATTCATGTACAGTTATGTCTCCAAAGCTTAGATTCTTGCTTCCCATTTTATGAAGACATGTTCAGAGGCAGCCACCTAGGATGAGGTGAGGAGGTGGTGCAAATCTTTTATGAGCCTTCCCCATTCTTACTGTTTGCTTTCCTTTTTAAATTATAACCATTTAAAAATTGCATTGAAATTTACTTTGAAGCCATAGAGTACAAATGAAATGTTAAAAAAAGGCTTTTAATGCCAATATATTTAAATGTGGTTCCATAGTTCATTTTACTACAGAATTAATGTGAATATACAAATGACAGATTGCTTTGTGGATAATATTAATTCTGTCTCTTGACCCAGTAAAAAAAATCTAATAGATTATATAAATCAAGTCCAGCAAGAAAACAACTTATTTAAAGTGACTTCAAGGCAGTATACACAATAGTAATGACTCTAATAGTATTGCAAAAGAAAGGTTATAAACAAATATTGATTATTAATTATTCAAATTTTAACAAGGCCCATGGTAAGAGACCTTGACCTATATGTAGTGCTAACAAATGCATGGAGGAAAAAAGACTATAAAGCCAAATATCCATTTTCCTTTTAATGTATACTTATCTTCATACCAGTTAACTTAAGAATGAACATTCTGTTTTAAAAGGTATAGCACAGGGGTGCCTGGGTGGCTTAGTCGGTTAAGTGTCCGACTTTCACCTGGGTCATGATCTTGCGGTTCGTGGGTTCGAGCCCCGCGTCGGGCTCTGTGCTGACTGCCAGCTCAGAGCCTGGAGCCTGTTTCAGAGTCTGTGTCTCCCTCTCTCTCTAACCCTTCCCTGTTCACGCTGCCTCTCTCTCTCTCTCTCCTAGAAATAAATTTAAAAAATATATAAATAAAAGGTATAGCACATAGCACAGTATTAGTCCTGTTGATAACATTTGTCTTATAAAGTAGGGAAAACAGCTTTCATCCTTGAGTCAAGATGGGGACACAGACATGTTTTGTTCTGCCCAGGTAGTGTTAATAATTATTTGTCAACATTTAGATTTGAGCTTGGGGTAGGCAGAATAATAGCTCCCCAAAGATATCCATGCCTAATCTTTAGGATTCTAGAATATATTTCAGTATACAGTCCAAAGGGGCTTTGCAGATATAATTAAGGTTATGGATCAAACCTTAAAATCAGGAGATTATCCTGGATTATCTAGGTGGGCCGAATCTAATGACATGAACCCTTAGAAACAAAGAATTTTCTCCACCTGGAAGGTAGAGAGATGTGGCTGCTGGGAACATATGAGAGAGACAAAGCTTTAGAGAGATTCACCGCACTGTTGCAGGAGGGACGTCACATGGAAAGCATGAGAAAGAACATGGGCAGCCTATAGTAGCAAAGACCATTCCCAGCAAGGAAACAGAGACTTTGGCTCTGCAACCATAAGGTTCTGAATTTGGCCAAACTTGGATGAACTTTGAAGCCAATATATCCCCAGAACATCTAGAAAGAAATGAAACTTACTGACACCTTGATTTCAACCTTGGGAGACTCTAAGTGGAGGACCAAGTTGAGTCACAGTCTAACTGAATCTCTAACCTACAGAAAATAGGCAATAATAAGAGGGTTAAGTCCCTAATTTTGTGGTAATTTTAAAAAATATTTACTTATTTTTGAAAGAAAGACAGAACACGAGCGGGGGAGGGGCAGAGAATGAAGAAGACACAGAATCTGAAGCAGGCTCCAGGTTCCAAGCTGTCAGCACAGAGCCTGACGCAGGGCTCAAACTTCCGAACCCTGAGATCATGACCTGAGCCAAAGTTGGACACCTACCGACCGAGCCACCTAGGCACCCTGTGGTGATTTTTTTTTTATATCAGCAAAAGGAAACTAATACTGAATATCTTATAGAGACAACTTCATGTTTCTGAGCACATTTTTTTGTTTGACCACTTGTTTTGGAGTTGAGTAGCAAAGGACCCATTTGGATGAAGCCTGAGACTCTTATTTATACAAGTTGCTACCAGACCACTTATCTGTATAACCCACCAACCACTGACTTTCAGGTTACAGGGGACACACCTAGATAAGAACACTCACAGTTAGCTTGGGGATGTTTCTATTCCTCTATCAATGATGTTTACTTCAGCATTCCTGAATATTTGCCTCATATGCCATTTCAAATTAGATCCCATTCTGCCCTTCACTTCCCTTTCTCTCTTTCTTTATTTTTAATAGATCTTAGTGGACCCAACAAAGTTGGTTGCTGTAGAAACATAACCCTTCCTTTTCACAAATGTTTTTCAGAAATAAATGTCATCATGCAGTTCTTTTATCAAGTTTCTTTCACTGCCTCAGTTGCCATGGAGTTTCCCTCATCCATTTATTGAACCATGTCAGACAAATGTTCTGCTGCAGAATCCAAGTGAAGGCAGCACTCCAATATTTTATATTTAATTATAGTTGCTGCGTATAAAGACAGGGCACTAGATTATGTAGGAATAGTAAATAAATACATCTTCTTGGTGTGGAATTATCTTGTGATAGAAAAAAGCAAATTTAAATAATGAGACAGACATCTGCCTGGGCAATAGAGGAATCCCCCAGCCCTAAATATCTTGTTCCAGTGATTGGAAACATCAATATGTTTTCATAGTTACCTGTATATTTCTCTATTTTATCACTTTTCACAGATGAAATCTAACATTTATTCATTTAGTTGCTCAATTAGTCTCCCCCACTACATATTTAAGCTTTCTAATGGCAAATTCTCTATATCTTGATCCCCATTTAATACTAATAATATACCATAATGCCTGAAGTATTAGAAGACTGTAGTAATTCTTTGTCAAATGAAAATTGTATGTGTTGTTATCATTTTTGTATATCAAATTGTGTGTACAGTGTCTAATTCTGAATCATAATGTGACAAAGCATTTGGGACAAAGCGTTTAAGTCTAAGCATGATTCAGGTAAACCATTTGTTTAAGAAGTTGAAAGAACTCAACTTCCTAGATATATTCATTTTAGGGTAATGCTCAGAGAACTGGGTCTGTTCCATATCCTGCTAAGTAGCAGCCTGATAGTGTCATATATGATTTTGTTTCTCATCTTCCACACTGAATGTTACTCATGACAATATGTTTCATTTCATTTCATCACAGAGTAGAGACATTCCTACAGTTTGTGATAGATGCTTTTCCTCTAAGAATAGGTCTCAAAGTTAATCCTGGAAGAGGGAGTCCATTTCTAGGATCTGGAGAATGGCTAATGTCTCAGTCCCAGGAGGAAAAGCACAACTGGAAAAATTCCATACAAGGATTTTTGTCTTAAAAATTATTTTTCAAAGCTTGATGCATTTATTTTCTATCTGAAAATAATGCATATTTATTATAAAATTTAAATAATGGAGATTAGAGAAAATTAAAATTGCTCCTTTTCCTGTACTCCTTGATTCTACTTCTCAGATAGAGGCACTGTTGGTATTTGACAAATCCGAAGACTATGTTTCTTATGCCCTGAATTTGGTCTGGTCCAGGCTAGAGTTCAAGCTCTACTACTACCTTTCTGAATGAAGTTAGGAAAGTCACCTAATATTTCTGACCTTTAGTTTCTTTGTTTATAAAATAAAATTTCTGGTGGTACCTACTTCATAAGCTTAATATAAGGGTTCAGTGAGGTAATGCACATTACATGCTTAGCACACTGCTTGATATTCAATGCATAGCAACTGGTGCTATTGGAGTATTGCTATTCATTTTCTTTATAATATTTTGATAAAATACATTAATGGGTATCTTTCCAAGTCAGTACTAAACATAAAAGTTATCTTCTTAAGTGGCCCCAGAATATTCCAATAGATGAGTATACTATGATTTTCCTATTGGTGCAAGTTTCTCTTAATTTTAATTTATCTTTCTATTCAAGTTGTTTGGTTATTTTCTATAAATAAAAAATTAAGATCATTTATAAATCTCATTATAGCAACCTTCTGTACTTATTTATTGCCAGTCATTAGCTATGATGTCTACTACCTACCTAAATGAATGTGATTAGCTGTGATTCCAAATTAGATGATACTTTATTGAACACTAGTGCCACCTGAGGGATAAAAATGCCTACTGATAAGTCTATTTGGGTATTAACATTTATGACGTCTGAAAGGATGATAATTATTACTATTATCACAGAATAATAACTGTCTGAATTAAGCATTTCATCTTTTGCATATTATTTGAAGACATCATTTGATATTTTTGTTTAAGGAATGAGTAGGCAGTTTACATCATCTGCCTTCTCTAAATATTAGAGTCACCATAAAAAATGTTTGTGGTAAATAGACACCCAGTTTCTAGAGTAATCTCTGATACAGATATTCATCTTTTAATGGTTTGTAATTAATACATATTATTTTATAGATAATTGAGCCATAAATTTTACTTTTTACTAAAATCATTTGAAAATAAGAGCTATGGGTAGCTATTTTTAGTGGGCTAGTTAAACTTTAGGTAATGACATAGTCATTGATTCAAAACCCAGAAAGTTTCTGGAATCCGTATACGGTAAACTTTCCCTAACATACTTCTTTGCCTGAAATCAGGAAGTAAATTAATTTATAGGCAAGAAACTTTACAGATTTTTGTGTTCAAATAAATGTTGAGATAAGCAATGGTGAGAGAAAGGAGAATGGAATTTTGAGTGAAGGAGGCTGTAATTTATCAAAATAGCAGTATAGCTGCATTTTGTCACCAGTGTTAGGATCTAGCCTGCTTACCAGTCTTTTGTTTCTCATATTGCCTGCCTATTCTATTCATGAGATTTCTAGGGACTTTCATTCATTTTTATTGTAGAGATTTAAAAAGGAGACTGGAACTTCACTGATACAGATTAGAGAATGAGTAATATTCATCTTGAGAGCACATTAGAGATCTCAGCCTCCAAGACTATCCTCATTTTAAAGTTTAAAGTCAATTTTCAGATAGAGCAGCAGTTCTAATTAGAGAAATAAAAAAGATAGAGGGTATTTGTAAGGCTTCACATCAAATCCCAATTCTGGATATAATGCCAATTTAGATGAAAGGAAAATTGTTTTTAATGGTCAGGGAAATCTCACGAGTTAGAATATTGAGGGAAATACTACAGATTCACAATAATTCATTGGTTCAAAGATCTCTTGTTGCTCATATTTGGATTGCTGGATTGTGATCAAATGGATTTGGCTTCACTTTGCTCTTGTTCTCTTACTAAGAAGCCATATGCAGCACTTTTACAGAGAGTATTTCCTGGTTTCAAAAATATTAACACAGACTTCCTAATATCAAAAATTTTACTATAGAATATAAGTAATGGATTAAAAGAAATATAGAAAAAGCCCAGTTTTGGCTAAGTTAGAGACTTAAAACCTCCTCATTCTAGAATTTCCTTGTTCAGACATTCCATGCCAACTTGTTCCTACTCTAGATTTTCCTGTGTTCTTTCTAATTCTTCTTGGTTTTTAGTCTTTTGTTTCAGACTGTATTTTCCAACAGACTTAATTTTCAATTGAAAAATCATGGATATGTTATTTCCTTTATTCAATACATACAACCTACCAGGTACTCTTGAATGTCTACTGCATTCCAGATACCAAACACTCTTCTAGGTGTTGGGAAATAACACAGATAAAGATCTATATTTTAATGAAGCTTACATTCTAGTAAGGGAAGAAAGAGAATAAATACAATAAAGAAGCCAACATAATAATTACAATACAGAGGTGAATAATAAATATGATAAAGAAGTTGGAAGGTGATACGTATCATGGAGATAAAAGGAAAAAGTAGAGCAAGGAATAGGGATTGAGAGTGTAGGAGACAGTTTTCAATTTCAGATGTGGTGGTTAGGTGGTTAAGGTGGTCCTCCTTGAGAAGGTGACATTAATATGTGCAGGTGTGAAAGCGGTGGGAGATTAGTTTTATAAATAGTTTTTTAAATTAAGGTTTTATTAAAGATAGTAAAAAATATAGTTACATTAAATAATTATTAGGCAGAAGTTTCCTTAAATGATAATGAGAGACTTAACCCTTTTGTGAGTCCAAAGGCTCCTTCCATTGGGTATGGGTCTTTCTTTTCCTAATGTTTTTTTTTTTTTTTTTTTCTGAGAGAGAGAGACAGAATGAGCAGTGGAGGATCAGAGAGAGAGGGAGACACAGAATTGGAAACAGGCTCCAGGCTCTGAGCTGGCTTTCAGCACAGAGCCCGACACAGGGCTCGAACCCACGAACCATGAGATCATGACCTAAGCTGAAGTTGGACGCTTAACCAACTAAGCCACCCAGGTGCCCTCCATTGGGTATCAGTCTTGAACAAAGCCCTTCATGCCCAGTGATTCCCTTTCTTTCATTGGACACTCACTAGTAGCTTGGTGTTCTACACCCACTGCTAGCCTGTGACAAAGTGCTCCCTTGGACAGAGACCTCAGTCCAAAGAGGCCAGGAATGTTAGGTGGGGAGGAATTGACATTCCAAGGCCTAGGCCATCTTGTGCCAGCCCCAGGTCTATGGTACAGAGAAGAAGAGCAGAGGGATAGCTTGAAAGGATTTAAAGCAGAGGTCTATTTAACACCAGTAATAGTTTACATCTACCTCAAGGCAGGCACACACCCAAACCAGTTCCTTCCCCACCTAAGTGACCCTCAAAGTGGAACAGAGCCTGATTGACTCACCCAATCTAAGATGAGAGCAATAATCAGTCTTCCAGACACACAAGGTACCCATCTTACACAGTGATAGGGGAGCATAGTGTGTGTGTGTGTGTGTGTGTGTGTGTGTGTGTGTGGTGATGAGAACAGCATTTGAGGAGCCTCTGCCACATCAAAGAGAAGAGTTACTCCTGTAACTCTATCCTTCTTATGGTGCTTTATGAAATAGAAACCCAATCTCACCTTCCTTGAAAAAGCATGTTTTGTTCACACCAGGGAGAAGAAACAACTGGTAAGATTTTCAGGTGTGCCTACAACATTTAAGAAATAGCAAAGAGGCCATGTGGTGGGGAGTGAGAGAGGAGGAGGTGAGGTCAGAGGGCAGGTAGGGTCCTGTGACTTCAGAGATGTTGTAGGGGAGCAGATCACAGAAGGCATTCAAGTTCCCCTTGAAGAGTGAGGAGAAGTCATGGCAGGATTTTGAGCAGAGGAGTGCCAAGATCTGACTCAGATTTTAAAGGGATTACTCTGGCTGCTCCATAGGGAATACTTTCTACCTCTATTATAGTTAATCTGATGGGACATTCCAGAATCTGAAGTTTTTTTAAAGACCTATGTTCAGGTTTTACCTTTGGTAAAACATACCCTCACATAAATAGTTAAAAATGTGTTGACTTCTTTCTATTTTAAAATAGTGAAGTTACTCAGAACAATGGTAGATATAATGCATGCCTTTTCCCAAATCCAAATATAAACTGACAAAGAAAACTTTCTCTACTTATCATCACTCACACTTGAGATGCCTCAGGCGAGTTTTGCAGATTCTACCCCATTTTTATAGTTCATAATTAGCTCCTACTTAGACTATGGAAATTAATTCTTAACAGTTTTCTGCAACTTACTCTGAGTGCTAGTTTTAATTGGTAGATCTTTAAAAAATGTTACATTTTTTAAGGAGAATTCATGTAGAATTATATTTGACCGCAGCTGCTCTTAATTCAGATGAAAGGGTTGTATAAATCTGATCACCTGGTTTGAAACCCTGTTGCAAAAGAAATATTGACTAAACAATGGTAAATAAGGGTAATCACAGATACCCTGCTTTGACCACTGGGTTATTATTTTTTTTCATACAAAAATGGACCCATTGGGAAGATGACTGTCTAAAATTGGATCATGATAATTTGTAAATGCAGATACAACTTTGTTGAAAGCACTATTTGACAAAGTTTCACTATTGCTAGTAACACTATTCTGTTGAGTTACATAGAATCATTTAAATTCAAACTAAAGCAAGTTTAATTTGATTGCACTGTATCCATAAAAAACTGATTTTTATTCTACAGGGAAAAAAAAGTTAGCTCGTTAGAAGATAAATGCTGTGGGATATTAATGGTATATGGTTCTATTTATGCCCATTAATACCATACATATTTGTGTCCAAAGTATTCAGTAATGTCCTCAGAGTTTTCATGGTATGATAGATGACCTTTATCAGCAACTCTGAACTCCAGTAAACTTTCTTATTTTTTTTAAAAGGAAAATCTCCAGCAATATTGAGATACTAGTGTTGGATTCTTAGAAAGCTTTAAGTATAAAACGTGGTCTAATATCAAGATGAAATGCATTTAAGAAACTGATGAGTCATGAGAAATAAAACTATAAGTTCAAACCAGCAACATGATAAGAAAACACATAAACCACAGTTTCTCAGTTATCTTATTTCAGGTGTCCTCTGCTTTGTGGAATAAATCTGGCAAAGTAGAATTCTGGCAAACTAGAGCAAATGACTGAAAACTCATCCTTGGGTTTCATGAGAAAATTTGATTCTTGAAACACAATGTACTTATTTCACAAATGTTTACCATGTGCCTGTCATATTATTAAGTGCTGGAGAAACAATGGTGAATGAGATACTTGTTCTCCACCTTCAGGGATTCAGACAGCGGAGTTAAATGATTGCACCTTCTTGTATGAGCCATGAAGGAAACAGAAACAAATAAAGGACTTAGGTAGTAATTGAAGGGGAAGCGATTTTGTGTAGAGTGGTGAGGGAAAGCATCTCTGTCTTGCTAGTATCCTTTTCCTAAGGAGGAAAAGGAACTGGCCACATCACTGCGAGTGGGCTGAGCTCAAGGATGAGAGGAGGGAAGGGAAAATCAAGCCCATTAGAGGGAGTGGAGAGAGCCTGTGCAAAAACCAGGAAGCAGAATAAGATTGGTCTATTCCGCCATCTGGGACTCCTAGAGGGAAGTGGCCAAGGAAGAGAACTGGCCAGGGTGAAGATGGAGAGAGGCTCATGGTAAATCAGAAAGAGTTTTGCAGAGTGAGTAAACAGTGTTTGCTGGGAATCCTCTGGAGAGTCTAGTCATAATAATGTCAATCTTATTTACATTTTCAGTCTCGATTCTAACTGTTGGAGAGGGAATGGATTGTGGTTAGGGTAAAAAAGGAATGGTAATTGTGTGTTGGAACAGTCCAGGTGAGATGTGACAGTGACTTTGATTAGGGGATGGCAGTGATGATGGGGAAAAGTGAATGCATTCAAGGCATTTGAGGAAGGGGCTATCAGAAATTTCTGGTTTGAGAACCTGGGGGAATTGTGGCACTAGAACAAATTTGAGGGGACAAGTCACATCACCCTGATTTTGGACATGTTTAGGTTGAACCAGCCATGAGACATTTGAGTGAAAAACAAATATATGGATCCACTTTTCAGAAGAAAAGTCTGGGCTAGATTTGAAAGAGTTAGATTAAACAAAAAATGGCTGCCTCAGTGGAGGACTGTCTTAGCTCTATTTGCTGTACTAAAACACTGTAGATCATGTGACTAAAATAAAAAAAACCATTTATTTCTCAGGCTTCTGGAGGCTGAGAAGACTAATATAAAGGTGGCTGCTAATTTGGTTTTTGGTAAAGGCTCTCTTGAACACAGCTGCTTTCTTGCTGTGTCTTTACATGGTGGGGAGGGAGATGGTCTCTTCAGTGCCTCTTCTTATAAAGGCACCAATCCCACCTTCAAGACCTTATTACCTCCCAAAGGGCCTACTGCAAATACCATCACGCTGGGGACCAGGACTTCTATATATGAATATGAGAGGACACAAACATTCTGACCGTAACAAGGGCTCAGTTGAAATTTACTTACAGAGATTTGCTTCCTGGGAGTGCTTTCCAGCTGCCTCATGTCACCTGGTCTTTCTTTCAGATCTTTATAGGGATCCTGGAACACTACTCTCTGCAAGTCCCAATCAGTATGGGACTGATTCAGACCTATTCTCTTTCCTTTGACTGTAATATTTAATTCTTTTATGTAGCCTTCTTTCTTTAGATAGTGGTTGTGCTGAAATGTCAAATCATTTCCCCAGAACATAATAAAAAAAAGTGGAAAGTTCTTTCGAGAATACTTATTTTTAATTTATTTTAATGTTTATTTATTTTTGAGACAGAGACACAGAGTGAGAGCAGGGGAGGGGCAGAGAGAGAAGAAGACACAGAATCCAAAACAGGTTCCAGGCTCTAAGCTGTCAGCACAGAGTCAGATAGATGCAGGATTCAAACTTGAGGACCACAAGATCACGACCTGAGTCGAAGTCAGACGCTTAACCCACTGAGCCACCCAGGTGCCCCAGAAAATATTTATTATAATAACACCCCCATAACCTGCACCTGTTTATAGGTAAGAAAACAAGCAAAGACAGAGTAAAGCAGTTTCTCCAATTTCAATAAGCAATAAGGGTCAAGCAGGGGCTTAAATTCAAGTCAGTTGAAACCAGCTTCAGTTTTTTTAAACTATCAGAATTCTCCTTGTTTCATTTTGATGTCCAAAATACCTTTTCACAAATTAACTTAAAATAGGGTTTGTGTTTTATTGAAACTGAGATAATCTAAAACATTTGATTTTCCAAACTGCTATAAATTAAATTCCTCTTAACCTCTGCATAAGTAAGGATGCTTTTAGAACTTAAATAAAATTAATGTCTTAGAGCTCAAGTACTTTAGAGATCAATCCGAATTGAAGCCCAAAGAAACTATGTATGTTCCCCAAGGTCATGCAACTTCCTGGAAGAATAGGCTAGGCTGGAAACAAGTTTCTCTAAAGTTTACTCTAGGGCTTTCCTCGCCAACCTTCTAAAGTAAGAAGCATTGTGCAGTGCCTTGTAACTTTTGTAATGCTACTTATGCATAAATTACTGATGATTCATTGTCAGATGTTTAGGCCTATTTTACCAACCCTTTCAGAATATTAATTTTCCATCCGTGTCTTGAAAGAGAGATTTTTCAGAATTTATATGGAATAAAATGCTCTTTCTGCTGGAACACATAAAACCTCTATGCATTGCCTTTATCAAAATAATTTTGGACTTATTTCCTGAAAACTTGTTCTGTGGTCAGCTTGGAAAAGAAAAGCATTAAACATAAGCTGCTTCCCAAAATCTTCTTCGTAATGGTAAGAGAACATATACAGAAAGATAATATGAAAAGGTTTAGTCAGTTATTAAAATCTGATACAGATTATAAATAAGGCAGGTCAGAGAGGTGTTAGATTAATATGAATTAATTCAGGCATCAGAGAGAAATCAGAATTAAAATGGGTTAACAATGGTATTTTTGGATAAAAGCTGAATGCTTCTTACAGAAATAGGTTCGCAGGTTTAATTTTCATGAATTTTATTAATCTTTAAATGGTTGTCTTAGTGTGCTGTGAATGTACCTATCACATGTCAGTGATTCCATGTGGTTCACATATTATTAGACTATACATCTAATTAATATAGCTCAGCTCACTCATCAAAAATTACTTTGAATGAAAATAGCTAATTTAAATATTTTCAAATCTTAAATGAAAAATTCAGTTTTAAGATCACGTATAATTAGGCAACTCTCTCACCAATCTTTAACTGTTATCATCCCTGTTTCATCAAAGCCCACTCTGATTTTGAAGTATGCTTCTTCTGGGGTCCTTGGCCGCTTTTCAGAAGTTAGCCCATACTCTTCTTTCCACTTATTAAAGGACGGTGGGGTAGAATGGAAATCATGCTGGTTAGAAACACACAGGTTTTAATTCAGGCTAAATCACTGACTTGCTGTTTGCTGGTGAGCAAATCTTTTAGCATCTTATACTATTTAGAGTTAGGGGCTACATTTAATATTCTGTAAGAGTGTTTCTATGTCTGAAGATCCATGAATATGACACTATAAATATGACAGTACTCTTCTTCCATCTGCACAACGCTACAGTTTTTGTTGCTTAATTAAACAAAAGCAAGAATGTGTGAGCTTTTATCCTTTCTCTCTTTTGGGGATTTGACTAGTAGCTATAGGAAATGGTTCCCTAGCAACAGCTTAGCACATCTATGAGTTTCAAGCAACTCTAGAAAATGGAGCATATACGTCCCCACAAAACATAACATCAAAAAACAACAGTATGTGATGAATGTTCGTTTCCTCATTTTAATAACATGCTGTGATTTGATAAGACATTAACATTGGGGAATACTGAGTGAAGGTTATAGGGGAGCTCCGTGTACTGTGTTTGCAACTTGTTCTGAGTTTAAAATTATTCCAAAACAAAAAGTTTTGTTAAAAAGAAACTTGAATACCAGATAGAGGAATTTAATTTTAAAATTACCTTCAATAAACTTGAGTAGAACTAATTTAATTCCACTACATTCTATATCTTTTTAATTATTTTATACCCATGACTTTTTCAGACTAAGGAGACATTAAAATTGAGTTACTAACATGCAAATCTGAGGTCTGCTTGCCTTCTCCTTCTGCTCTAAGTCCTTGTTGAATGTCTAGTGTGTGGTTGTGTATACAGTAAAGAAATGATGAACTATTGTGGAATCAGGTAGTTCAGATAACCTCTGGCTTGACAGTGACTTCTGTTTCCTCATTTAGAAAAACTGTGATGGTAACAATACCATCTCATAAGACTGTTATGTGACTTAAATAAGGTGCTGTATGTAAAATCCCCTAGGGAAGTGTTTGGCATTTGGCAAGCTCACTGTCAAATGAGTCAAGAAATACAATGCATTGAAAGGCACAAAATCATGAGGATTTTACTCCCAGGATTTTTAACCAGGCTAGGGAACCAGACCAAAATCATACTATGCAGTTAAGTATTACTCCCTATGCTGCTCTCTCATGATGATCATAATTGAGATAAAGATGAAACCAGTGCAGTTAATCAGGGAAGAGACTGTAGAGGTGATTGGATTCAGCAAATATCATGTATTCTTGGCAACAAAACAGATGTCAGTTGCTTGAATCTTGGCAATTTCCTAATCTGTAGAGATAATATCATTTGTAAAGTACATTATGGGTTTTTGTTGCTACAGTCCCTCTATATAAAAAGCACTATTATTATATCCACAAACTATAGCTGAATCTCAAGAATTTGATTGAATATTCCTGCTGGAGATTGCATGGTTAGCTTCAGGAAACTAAAATGAATGATAGCTAAACCTATAGTAAACCCTGAAGACATAGATTCATATTGTCAGCAGTGATAGTATTTTTCTAACAGCAGAATATTTATTTATGAAATTATTTTTGGTGAAGCAAAATTGATTTGTTTTGCTCTAGTTATGTGGTTGTTATGTCATTCTTTGAACTTATAGCTTATAAAAAAATTTTTTTCAGTTGATACTTTTGCCTTTGATAATGTTTAGGTGGCTATACACGTATGAAAGGGAAGTTAATCTTTTCTTTCAATGGATTTGGATAGGTTTTGCTTGTAAGAATTCATTTTAGACTTTCATCTTCATTATTTGGCTCTTATGATACATAAAGATCACTTAAATCAATAATGACTTTTTCAAGAAAAGATTCAATTTCCTGTAGGTAAACTTGTAGTAATTGTAGCGTTAAAATTGCTTGGGATAGATCCAAGTATCCCCATTTATTTGTTTTTCCTTTATCAACTACTCAAAGCAAGAAAAAAAATAAAGCTGTATTTAGGCATATAAAGGGAGATGAAGTAATTCACCCTGTGCAACTGTGAGTTTAAATAATAACAATGTACATTCATAAATAAGACTATCAGTTTTATCTGCTCAGTGTTAGAATAACAGTCTCCAGATTTATGAAAAATGTAACTCAAGCAATATTTTATTTTCAGAAGACATCAGTGACTATTTTACAATGCTAATAAAAGAGTATTTTGATGGTATGAGTTCCCTTTTATTGTACTATGGTGCTTTCGCTGATACCCTATTATTCCCATATTACTATACTGAAAATTTCTTGAGCTGCTGCTTCTTTTACAAAAAATTATTTTGAGAGAGCATGAGCAGAAGAGGGGCAAAGAGAGAGGGAGAGGGAGAATCTGAAGCAGGCTCCACACTGTCAGTACAGAGACGAATGTGGGGCTCGAACACATGAACCTTAAGATCATGATCTGAGCAGAAACCAAGAGTTTTATACTTAACTGACTGAGCCACCCAGGCTCTTCAAGCTGCTTCTTAAAAGCTATATTTTCTTTGAGCCTTCCTTTGTCTCCCAAACACTATGGTAAGTATTTCTTATGCTTACTCAGGGTCAAACCACTGGTAAGTAATGGAACTGGGAAATTTGTACTAAACTTATGTTGTAAACTCCTGCTGATTATTATTCTAGTTCTTCAGAAATAAATAGATAAAAAGTTATATTTTTTGTAAAACCAAAACTCAATCTTTTTAGAGGGACAAGTTTTAAGTATTCATATATTTAAAATACCTTTAAAGGAAATTATAAAAAATACACAATTTCAATATATTTTATGAAAGAGAATATTAGGAGTGAGAGAGTACATCATTGCATTTAGCTTCACGTCCTTTTATAATTTAAGGATATTGTTTTCTGATTTTAAAACTAATGTATTTAATAAAATATCCACTCTAAAAAAGATGAGAAATAGAGAAAAATAGAGGACAATGTAATTCTTTCAAAATTTAGGCATATTTCCTTCTTTTTTCCTTCCTTTCCTTCCAGTTTTTAAAAATATACTAAATTCCTAATGTGTGCCAGTTTTTGTACTGAGTTAGAGGTTCCAAAAGTAAATGAGACAGAAGTAACTCTTTTTTCAAGGATGGAATGGATATATGAATACTTTTTGAAATTTGACATTTAATTTTTCTAAAACCATATTTTGGCTTTTATTATTTATTTGCTTCCATTGGTTATTATTATTGTTAATTCCTGAATAATTAATGTACAGTATTATATTAGTGTCAGGTGTACAATATAGTGATTCAACAATTCTATACAGTATTCATTATTCATCACAATAAGTGTAATCTTAATCTTCTTCACCTGTTTTACCCACCCCTCATCACCTTCCCTATGGTAATGTTTGGTTTGTTTTCTACTTTTAAGAGTCTATTCTCTCTCTTTCTCTTTTTCTCTCTCTCATTTTATTCATTTGTTTTGTTTCTTAAATTCTACATATGACTGAAATCATAAGGTATTTGTCTTTCTCTGATTTATTTCTCTTATCATTATACTGTCCATATCCATCCATGTTGTTGCAAATGGCAAGATTTTGTTCCTTTTTATGGCTGAATAATATTCTATTGTATGTATATGCCACATTATTTTTTGTCCTTTCATCTCATTTGTCATATTAGGGCTTTATTTTCTTTTAATTCTTATGTTGTATTGCACTTAAATGTTTAGAGAAATTAAAATTTGTGTGTGCATACATGTGTGTATATAAGAGAGAAAAGGTTTCAACTTCATTTTCTTTCATGTAATTGATTACATCAGGATTATTTATTTTGAAGGCTTAAAAAAAGTATAATGCATATGATCACTTATCATATTTCCAAGCATCCAAAAAGGTACAAAAAAGAACAAAATAAGAGTAAACCTCACCAGTTGGAAATTACTTTCATATCTGTTAGTGAACATTGTACTAGATATTCCTCCTCATGTACATAACAGATATGCAGAAATAGAAAAGAAGGAAGCAGATTGGAAGTGAAAAAGCAAAGGAAGGAAATAAAAAACTATAAGGAAAAAATGGAGGAAACATTTTTCCGTTCCATTATGCAGGCCATATTTTTTAATTAAAGTTTTCTTTTAATGTATTTTTTTAAAAGAAGTTATCTGAAGAAAAACTGAAAGAACTGCTTCTTCACTAATAAAACTTAGTTTCAGTATCAGTCAGGGGTTTCTAGAGAAACAGAATCAATGGATAGATAGGCTAGAAAAGGGGACAGGGAGGAAGGGAGAGGGAGAGAGAAAAATACTCATTTCAAGGAATAGGTTTACACAATTTCTGGTAACTCTGAAATTTGTAGGGCAGATTGCCAGGTTGGAAACTCAAACAGGACTTGATGCTGCAGGCCTGAAGCAGAATTTCTTCTTTTTGGGAAAATGTCAAGATTTCAGCTTATTGGATAAGGGGCCTTTGATGGTAATCTCCATAAAGTCAACTGATTATAGATGTTGACCACATCTAATAATACGTTAGCAGATACACAGAGATTACTTAAATTTGTTTTTTTAAATAACTAGTACTATTATCTGTCCCAGTTGACATATTTTATGTTTCTCAAAGACCACACTATACTTAATAAAATTATAGGTTGAAATTTTTGTGTGTTTATAGTATACATTTTTACTAAGATATTTTTTTAATCCTTTTCATAAAAAGTAGTATATTGGCCGAGTTTCATTTTCTCCATTTCCTCCTATTCTAATTTCCCTCAATTGATCTTAATCGTATTATTACTTTGTTGTCGTTAAGGCTTATATGTATAAATATATTTATGCTAACATATATTTTAAGGTTTGTAACCATAACTCCATAGTTTTTCAAACTTGATTCTATATTCAAATTGACTTAGTACTTGTTCTTTTTCATGGTTTTTCTCTTCCTAAGTTATTTATTTGGTTGGATTTAATACTGAAGTGAGTTTGTTTTATTTTTGAAAGGAGATTCTATTTCCTACTTTCTTATATACTTGTGCATGTTGATCTCGGCATAATATTCTTGGATCATACTTTCCCTCAACATCATATACAAGAAATTAGCTTCCTGTGGCTGCCATAACAAATTACCACAGTTGGTGACTTAAGTAAAATAACAGGTATTTATTCTCTCACAGATCTGAAGGGTAGAATCCTGAAATCCATCAAGACTGAACTCCCTGTAGGGGATCTAGAGTGGGATCTGTTCCTTGCTTCTTCCAGCCTCTGATGGCTGCGTCAGTATTCCTGGGTTTATGGTTATATCACTCTAGTCTCTGCTTCTGTCTCCTTAGCACCTTCTTCTTTGTGTGTCTGTATGAAATTTCCACTTGTCTGTATTTTACAAAGACACTTACAATGGCATTTAGAGCCCATTTGGATAATTCAGGGAAATCTTTTCCCAAATTTCTTAATTAGTCAAATCTTATAAACATAATTTTCCAGATAAGGTAACATTTATAAATTTTAGAGATTAGGACTTGATATATTTGGTATGACCATTTTTTAACCCGTTGCACACATTAATCCCCTTTATTTTGGTGTGGAGTATTGCCATGGTGCCCATGGAGTATTCTGAGGTAAATCAATTTTTTAATTAGTACATTATTTACTTTTCTTGCTTATATGTATAAATTATTATTTTTGAAGTTCATAGTGTTGTCTCAACATATTACTAGAATGCTATATCAGTATATGAGATACTCTTTTATTCTAAATATATTCTTACATTGATATATATATAAACATTTATTATTTCAAAGATAGTTTTATTATATCCTGAACACTTTTTTTGTTACATTTTTTCAATCTTCTGCAAATATACTGTGTGTATACTGTATGTTCATAATTTTTCTATGCATTTTTATGCATATGTCTTGTGATGGTTTATTTCTGATTATTATTTACCTCTTAAGAAGGCTGACTCTTTGCTGAAGACTTAAGAGAGGATGGGTGAGGGCAAACTGGAACAGCCTACGGCTCTGGCATGTGTTGGTTGCCTTATGTGAATTCTCACCGTTCTTGTTAATTTTATCATATTTCCTCTAATAATCAGCTCTGTAAGCAAAATCTCTGAAAGATCCCCAGCCAGTTTGGAGTCCCAGATAACACTTTAATTTTTGTGGACTCTACCTCTGGGCTTGGTTGTGGAGCAGCATTTTCTAAAATCATGTTATTCTTATATCCACCATTGGTATTTTTTTGTCATACTGTTTGCATTAGCATTTATCTTTTTTTTAAAATCAACTCCTTTTATTAAAATTAACTTACTAAGGGTGCCTGGGTGACTCAGTCAGTTAAGTGTCCAACCTTGGCTCAGGTCATAATCTCATAGCTCATAAGTTCAAGTCCCATGTCAGACTGTGCTGACAGCTCAGAGCCTGGAATTGGCTTCAAATTTTGTGTCTCCCTCTCTCTTTGCTCCTTTCCTGCTCACACTTTGTCTCTCTCAAAAATAATAAACAATAAAAAAATTAATGTATCTAAGAAGGAGACTTTGTATCATCATGTGACTTAAACACTAGGATCACTTTCTATGAAAAGTAACAGCAAAATAAGGGCAAAAACATACATTGCTTCTAAAGGCCTGCCTAATGAGAAAGAATGAAATCTGGCCATGTGTAGCAACATGGATAGAACTTGAGGGTGTTATGCTGTGCAAAGTAAGTCAGGCAGAGAAGGATAGATACCATGCATTTGCATGTATAAGAGGATTAGGAGGAACTTAACGGAGGACCATGGGGGAGAAGAAGGGGAAAAATAGTGGGGGAGAGGGAGGGAGGCAAACCATGAGAGACTCTTGAATGCTGAGAACAGGCTGAGGGCTGACGGGGGTTGGGGGGGAGAGGAAGGGGGGTGATGGGCATGGAGGAGGGCACTTGTGGGGATGAGCACTGGATGTTATATGGAAACCAACTTGATAATAAATTTTATAAAAAAAGTAAAAATAAAAAACACATTGCTATTTAAAAAATAAATAAAATAAAGGCCTGCCTATACTTTGCCAGATGAGTTTGACACATTTTAATGAGATAGTAAAAAAATACTACTATCAAACAAAGGGCATCTTTACACTCTAGAAGAATTGAGAAAACCTGGAAAGAAATAACTCTATGTGACTCAGCTAGAGCAGCTGCATGATTTCACTGCTTTATGTGTTGTATTTTCTTGCAAAATTTGAAGACAAGTTTCCACTAAAATAAATTCACTGTTTTAGATAATATCTACATCTTTGAAAGATAGAAACTTGAGAAAGTATGCTAAATTTCTCAGCTTTCAGAAGAAATATTCCCTGGATGCTGCCTCTTTCTTGTCAGTATTGTTATAGTATGTAAAGAGATATATTTTTGAGAATGTAAAGGTAAATATCAAGTTTCAGAATATAAACTTACATATATATATAAATGCTTATAAAAACCGAAAGATTTTTAGTTTTAGTTAAAAAAAGCCATCTTCAATATATGATATTATTATATATTATTTCTTACAGGAGATACACCTAAAACAAAACTATACAAAGTTTAAAAATAAACAAATGGTCAAAGGCACACCTGTAAGACACACATAAAACAAAGGCCATACAATCTAGCAAATATGCATGTAGGTATTTATTCAGCTAATTTGAAAAGTTATGTCCATGAAAAAACCTGCGTGTAAATGTTTATAGCAGCTTTATTCATAAATTGCCAAAAACTTGAAGCAACCAAGATATCTTTCACTTGTTGAATAAACAAACTGGGATACATTCGTGCAAGGAAATATTTCTCAGCAGTAAGAAGAAATTAGCTATCAAGCCACAAAATGATATGGATGAATCTTCAGTATGTATTGCTAAGTGAAGGAAGGGAGTCTGAAAGGCTATGTATGGATACTGTATCATTCCAATTTTATGATATTTTAGAAATGGCAAGCTACAAGAATTGCAGAAAGATCATTACTTACTAAGAGTTTGTGTAGAGTACATCAAGGTGAAAGATGAAGCTCAGGGAACTTTTGAAGGTGGTAAAACTATTTTAATGGATAGTTGAAGTATATCTCACAAACCATGATATGACCTAGGCCAAAACCCAGAGTCAGCCACTTAATCGACTGAGCTACCCAGTGGTTATAATTTTTTTTAAGTCTAATATTGTTCTAAAGTTAAAAAGTTAATTAAAAAATAAAAGGAAAGCAAAAATAATTTGTTTTGTGTGAGTAATAGCAATCAGGAGTAAATTGGTTGTTTAAGAGAAGAGAGTATATCAGTTTTTTATTGTTGGGTAACAAACTGCCCTAAAGTTAGTGGCATAAAAACACAAACATTTTGTTTGTAGAGGAGCTAATGCTGAGGGTATCATAAGTAGAATTAAGGATTCATAAAAGGCTGAGTTATACATATAATTTGCTGCCACTTCTGTTTATCTTGCAATGGATCCTCCACTGTAGTATATTGCTGGTATCATAGGAAGAGTCGCATGTAACTGAATTGCAAGCAATTAGAGGCAGAGGAAGATGTGATGTAGTTAGCTTTACCTTTGAAATATGTCAAGTAGGTATTTAACCCACGGATAAAGGATGGGAAAAATAATTTGGAGTTAATCTTGTTATACGTGCTCTCTTGCATCTGAGGAATTACAGATGTATTACTTATCACACTGGCTTATGTCTCTTAAATTTATATTATCTTAATTTTGTATTATTATTCTTTTAACATTTATTTATTTGAGAGAGAGAGTGAGTGTGCAAGCTGAGTATGGGCAGAGAAAGAGAGAGAGAAAGAGAATCTCAAGTGGGTTCTGGGCTGAGAGCAAGGAGCCTGGAGTCCAATGTGGGGCTCAATCTCATGCTTTGTGAGATCATGACCTGACTGAAGTCAAGAGTCAGACGCTTCACTGACTGAACCACCCAGGAAGCCCCTTAATTATTTTATTGTTAAACAAGGAAAGAAAATAAGAATTGAATTTTAGAAATTAGCAAAATTACATTAAACAGAAGATATTAATAAATGTAAAAGGAGAAGGTCAAAGTAGAATATAGAAAAGCAATAGAAATAGTCAATTATTCCCAATAAAGAATAAAAGGAGAAATTCCAAATGTAAACGATTTAACATTAGGAATATAACTAGTGGTCTGTAGAAAAACAGATATTTATGAGGATATTATACATGTTATACCTATTAAATATTTCAAAAAGCTTGAAGTGAACACTTTTCTAATAAAATATGAATTATAAAAATGATACAAGATGATGCAGGGACCTAGAATAGACTCATGATTATAAGAAGAATTTTGAAAAAAGTTGATAAAAATTATATTTTCCAACAAGTCATTAATAACCTTCACTTTGCTGAATTCATTAATGAGAGCTTCTAGAATGGCACTATCCAATAGAAATATTGATTGAATACATTTATAATGTGAACTACATATGTAACATGTTAAAAAAAGTAGAGATGAAATTAATATTTTATTTAAATTAAAATGGCCAAAATATCATTTTGAATATTTAATCCACCTATAATTATTATTAATAATAATAACTGTTGTTATTAATAAGGCTTTCTTTTTATATTAAACCATTAAAATTGGTATTTAATACATTACGTTCAGTATGGAGTGGCCATGTATTAAGTGCTTACTAGCATCAGGACCACTGCACTGGGCAGTGTAATTCCAGTAGTTTAATGTTGCTTTTACTTACAGGGGGTGTGGCCAGATATTATCGAAGTGAAGATCTTTCAGTTTTCATTAAGCAGTCTTGGAAAGCATGGTTTTTACCTGGCTGTTAGTTGTATTTATTAGCCAAATAAAACACACACACCCTTTTTTTTTTTTTTTTAGAAAAT
>NW_027532679.1:7429082-7449728 GCF_008692635.1 Crocuta crocuta | reverse complement strand
TTAAAGAAGCCAGTAATGCATATTTCCAAGTTTCTTAGAGAGAGAGAGAAGGAGAGAGAGAATTTTTTCCAATGTCCATTTAGGTTCTAGGGAGCTGTGCAACTAGGGAAGTAGCTTCGTTTCTTTTTTTAAAAATTTTTTTTATTAATGTTTTTTATTTATTTCTAAGGGAGAGAGAGAGAGATAGAGTGAGCCGGGGAGGGTCAGAGAGAGAGGGAGTGACAGACTCTGAAACAGGCTCCAGGCTCTGAGCCGGCAGTTAGCACAGATCCCGACGCAGGGCTCGAACCCACGAACCGCGAGATCATGACCTAAACGAAAGTCGGAAGCTTAACCGACTAAGCCACCCAGGCGCCCCAGAAGTAGCTTAGTTTCTTAAGGTTCAGTTCATAAATTAGAAGATCCTTGCAATGTAAATTTTGGGCAAGACCAGATTTCCAAAATTCCATCATTCTTGTACCACTGAGTACTATATGTCTCTCTCTCTCTCTCATTTATATTCTTGAATTATTCTTGAGCCAGTTGGATACTATATGTACCTATGCATACATATATTCCTGAATTTTCAAGATGAAAACTCACCTTTAAGATTCTGCCAGAGACAGAAAATGGCAATTACATTCTACTTAAATAGTCAAAGTACAATTGAAAATGGAAATACAATTAACATTACTACTCAGGTGCTAACTTTATCCTTAGGGCATGGAAGCCTACCTACCATGTGGCATGCATTATCACACAGGACTAATTATCAGAAGTTTGTATTTCCACATAGAGAATGAGGACAGTTTGGAAGTGTTTTTTTATTCCGTTTTTCACTTTGGCTCTGGAAATTGTCATTTCTCTTCAGTCACATTCCCAGTTTTAAATTTAATCATTTAGTGGCAATATTGAATGTCTCTGGTATTAGTACCATTTCAGATTTATGTTAAATATTTCTCAGAGTTTGAAATAACACTGACATTTTCTCAGTACAGCCCTTTTGCTCCCTGGAACATTACATTTGTACAAGATTAATGGTGGTGTGAAGTAGGTAGCTATTCCAGAAGAAGGTGCCACAGAAATTGAATTTAGACATATGTAGGCAATGTTGTTTAGAATACATGATGATTTCAAACAACATTTCTTTAACTTTATTTAATCACTCTTTCAGAAAGGCAAAGTATCCTGTGAACCATTATTTCCTGTATTTACTGATCAGAATAAAGACAACACCATCTGAAATTTCAAAACAAATGCAAAGAATGCTGCTAGTTTTGGTGAAACATCAGTGAGGCACTGACTCCTTGTTAAATATTGAAAGTAAATTATTCAGATGGGAATACAAAGTCCATATCTCATTATTTAGATAGCAGATTGTTTAGAGAATCCTCACAGACCGTCAGTCAAATGGTTCTTCCAGAAAGAATACTTCAACAGGTTTATTTGGTTTTTTCAGACTATCACTGAGTTGGGTTTGGACACCAAGTGTTGTTCTAGGTTTGAAGTCTGGCAGTGATGTCAGCTCTGATTAGGATCAAACTAGCTTTCATTTAGTTTACCTTCCAATCAGAAACTGAAACCTGGTCACAGGTGTGCAGTGGTTAATGCTATAAACATGGGAAGCCCCTTGGCTAGCCAACACCTCCCTAGTTTCTTAGGGAGGTGAACCCAAAGTTCAGGGGCCAAATAGTCCATGTGAAGGGAGAAATTCTCCATGTCAGAGAAGTTCTGAGCCTAGCCCAATGTGAGGGGACATGGCAGCATGCAAGAGTCCATTGATCACTGTAGAGGAAGCAAACATAGTGGTTCTCAAATGTTAGCATCAGAATCAACTAGGGGCCTTGTTAGAGCACAGATTACTGGGTCCATATCTAGGATTTCTGCTTCAGTAGATCTGAGGTAGGCCCAAGGATAACATTTCTGTCAGGTTCCCAGGAGATGCTGATATTGCTGGACTAGGGACTACACACTGAAAACCACAGTTTTGGAGTGACCTATTTTCATGTTTACTTTGTTACCACGTTACAGCTTGAATGTGGCTTACCAGAAGCTTTCTGGGAGTAATCATAACTAATGTATACATTATGGACAAAGACATTACATTCAAATTGGTCCTATCAGAATTAAGCACTTATCTAGATTACTCGGACCCAAGCCCACTTTCTCTCAATTGCACAAGCAGAATCAGGCAATTTGATCAGTGGGTTTCAGAAATGCTATTGGCCATGACAATTTTTAGGAATATAAACAGCAGACTCATAATCTTTGCTCATGAATATTGATTTGCATCAGAAATTTTAGAAGGTCAACCAATTTGTCACTGAATTCATTATTACAGTGAATACAAAGAATGCACTTATAGAGGCAGCAGTAATTGCAACATTGAAGATTGTCCAGTATAATGTTCTTTTAGTTAACCAAAACAGGGCCTGGTCTCATGATCTGCATCTAATATGGTGGTGATGATGCCCTACTCCAATAAGGGAACTGAGTTAAATTTGTTTATCCCTAATGTTAAAAATAATTAGCAAATAGTTACTGTGAAAATATTTTTGACTGAGAGAGAATTCCATGTAAGGAAAATTGGCTGTAGGAAAGTAATTAAAGATGAGTGTTTTCTGAAACATATGAAAACATAAGTTTAAAATATATATCAAACTTTAGGGGCACCTGGGTGGCTCAGTTAGTTAAGTGTCCGACTTCAGCTCAGGTCATGATCTCACAGTTCGTGGGTTCGAGCCCCACATCGGGCTCTGTGCTGACAGCTCAGAGCCTGGAGCTTGCTTAAGATTCTGTGTCTCCCTCTCTGCCTCTCCCCTGTTCACGCTGTCTCTCTCTCTCTCTCTCTCTCAGAAATAAATAAAAACAATTAAAAATTAAAAAAAAAAATAAAATATATATCAAACTTTAAACTGTTTTTGAAAATTTAGAAAATGTCCTGACAGTATAGTTCAGATACTTTATGGTATCTAATAAATTGCTATAGGTTCTAAATTACACAGATTCAGGTATTTCTTTCAAAAATTCTCAGGGGGTGGTTTTTTTAATTCATTTTTAATTAGAATTTTAAATAATCTGCACATAAAATGCCCCTTCCTTGAGTTATTCTTTGTATAATCAAATTAGAAATGCCAGCAGTTCCTTGAGATTTCCAATTAAAGATTCAACAAGAATAGTCTGGTTTACAGAGGTATTCAAAACAATTTGCTAAAAAATAGCTTCTCAGCTACCAGAATTAATTCTTAATTCTTTCAAAAGGCATGCCTTTGAGGAAAAACTTGTGGAACTGATGATTTAAACAAATTCTTTAAGTGTATACTTTGATCTTTTTGGTAAAATTTCAAAAATCTTCAAACAATTTTGAAGTTTTATGTGAATTTCAATGGAATGTTCTTCAAATCTTTTTCCTGTCTAGAATCCAGGGAAATTCCACAGAACAAACGTAAGTATTTTGCTAAAATCCAGAAGAAAAAAGATTTTCTCATTTACTTGGCATGTGATAACCAGAGTTTATTAAAAATGAATTATTTTGTCTAAGATAATTTCTACAATGGGAAACATTAGTAGAACTATCAGTATTTTCATCTTTTATCCCTGTTTGTTAAGTGAGAGCTATTCTGTATATGGAATAATGATGGTTTATTTAAAGACTTATTTATGAAATATTTTTTGAGGGTACTATGTGTGTAGTGCTGTCTAAAACTAGAAATAAAGTATTAAAAGTGTCAAACATGGCCTCTAGCCCCATGGAAAACATATCATAGGGGCAATAAAGCCATTAAAAAAATACAAAGAATTAATTAAGAATTGCATATTATGGTGCATGCTATGATGGAAAAAATGCAGTGGCTATCAAAGAGAAAAAAATGAAGAAGCAGAGTAATTTAAAAAGATGGCTAAAGATGGCTGGTTTGGAAAGGTCAAATTTAATGCAAAGAAAAGGGTAGAGTATGAGCAAAGGTGGGAAAAAAGTAGCCCTTACAGTTGTGCTGCATTTTTGTAATCTGAAGTTAACTTAAACTTTATGTCTGAAGTTCTGAATTGATTCAGATTTAGCTACTGTGTTCTTGAACTGAACAGTATTAACACTTCATGTAAAGCTAGCAGAATTAGGGGCCCAAGTTTCAACTGATGTACCTTTTTCTATAGAAGCACCATAGATTTGAACAGCTTATAGGAAGTACCTTCTGATAGACAAGAGTTTTATTGTCTGTTCACTCCCAGATAGTAAATGAAAGTGAAATCATAGGCAAGAATATGTTCCTTGACCTGAGATACTTCTCTGATTCTTTATTTCAAACAGAGCTCCCATGACTTACCTTCTCCCCCCACCCCACTCCTGCTGCCAGGGTTGTAGAGGTTGTATTTATGGTTATAAATTATTTTGAAAACTTATTACTACAGGCACATTGCAAAAAAAGCCATAAAATATATATATGTTAAATTCCCCCTTTATAATAATTATTAATTATGTAATACACTTTTTTATACTTAACAATTATATAACTATTAATTTTAGTTAATTAAAATTAATGTTATACATTATAACCACTAGTGAGATTTTATATTATTCTTTCAGTCGAATTTTGTTGTGTATGCACAAACACACTGAAGATATATAGTCAATTATATGTATGCATTTAATTTAATTAGATTACACTAAGATGTCTATACATGGTATAAGCAGTTCAAAAGGTCTCAATGACTTAAAACAAAAGTTTGTTTCTCTTATTCACACGACATATCTATGATGAGTTGACAGAGGAGATCTGCTCTTAGTAACCCCACAGAGACCCAGGCTAACGGAGCAGCTACCTTCTTGGGCCCTCCTAATCATAGGGCCAGAAGGATCGAACTCTTAATGTCTCGAACCAGCAAGTAAATGCTTTGGCCCAGAAGTGGCCCATGTCACTTCCACTAACAACTTACTGTCTAACTAGTTGTCTGTTTCCACTTAACTATGAATGGCCAGAAGTATAATCGTACCAAGTCTAGAAGATAAAGATTAATAAATATTTGGAGAAAAAAGATCTAGTGATGGCCACAGTACTCCTTCATTTACTTCTTTCATTCAAGAAAATGCCATCAACATCCTTTTTACATATGTTTTTATTATTTCATTTTTTCTAAACCTATTAAATTATAGTTAGGTAAATATAACCTAAAAGATAGTCACTTCTACTCTTGTTGCTTTTATTAAGGAAGTCATGTATGAAAGGATTTGTGTAATCCTGAAAGCTTAGGGACTGACTCAAACTAGGTTATGTAGATAAAGCCACCCTGAAATCAAGCAGGGAGAGTTGATTCAAATTAAAACTGATGTTGAATACCAATTCAAGAATACACTGATACTAACAAACTCTGGTGCTCATTCAAATACATATTCAGCTGTCAGCTCAATTAGGTATTATCATTTAAGCGTGGGTGGCCGACTTCAAAGTATGAGGTAATGAAGAGAAGGTCTGTCTGCTATCAGAAGACACAGATTTCATATTAAGAGCTCATCAGGGTTTCATCTCATAAAGTAAAACTATAATCAAAATATTTAGAGATTTCTTTCATATTCAGGTAGTCCTTTTTATTTGACAGCTATTCATTGGGGACCTATTATATGCTAGGCATTGTTCTAACCACTGGAGATACAGTGGCAAATAAATAAGACATATACTCATCACTTCTATTTTTTTGCAAAAATACTAAACTCTGAAATACTTAATTGAATTATTCATATTTTGCTATAGCAAAAACCCAATACTACAGTGACATATACCATTATATATTTATTTCTTGTTCATGCTGTGTGACTGCAAGAAGGCGTCAATTCTGCTGGGGTTGTCTGAGCTCCATCTATCTTCTCTCAAACCCAAGCTAATAGCCAACCACCGTCTTGAACAATCAGTTATGGTGATGGTGTTAGAAAGTCGGTACCAAATCACACAACTACTTTTCAAGCTTTTGCTCACATGTGGCAAAATTCACATCCATTAGCATTTCATTGGCTAAAGCAGATCACATAATCAAGCCTGAGATCAATTGGTCAGGTAATTATAATCTGACTACAGGGAAGCTTGGGAAGGGTGCAGAGGAAGCAAATGATTGTGAATAAATGATACAGTTTACCATAGTAGTGAATATTTTCTTGTAGTGTTTTGCCATCACTATTTCGGCACTGACATACACATGCACAGTAATATAGGATTGTGTTTCCACAGAGCTTCTCATTATTTTTAACAGAGATCAAGAATTGAAGACTTTGAGAGACATGAGGAGGACCTTTTAATTGAGATTTTCACACCACTCATTTATTCACTTTTTTGTTCACCAATTCAACTATCTTATTGAGTATCTATCTTGTCTCAGGCATTGTTCTAGGTATTAGAGATTCAGACATACTCATGGAGAATATATTCTTGTTGGGGAAAAATAAAATAAGAAAATGAATAATTAATTGTATATTAAGTGATGATGCATACTATAAAGACAAATAAAGATGGATAAATAGAGAGTGGTTGTAGCAGTTTTTGATAGGGAGACCAAGTATATTCTAATGAGGTGACAGCTGAACAAAAACCAGAATTAAATGAGGGAACTAGACATGTGGCTATCTAGGAGTTGGAATAGCAAATCCAGAAGTCTTAGAGGCACAATCATGCTTATGGTGTTTAAGAAATGTGTCTGGAATACAACATAGGGAGACAAAGTTAGATTCTAGGTCAGAGAGCAATGAAATTCAAGATTATAATAGGCCTTATAAACCATGGTAATAAATTACAGTTTTATTTAAATAGAAAGGGAAATTATGGGAAGGTTTGAGCAGAACATGTTATCCACCGATTCAGATGTCATCAGTAACTTTTCTTTCTCTACCTGAGAACTTTTGTTTATCTTGAAAATGATGTATGTTATTTCCAGAAACTTGGGTGTTTTCTTAAATGTGTTGATGTGTTCTTGTGCCCTTATTTTAGGTTTGATCATGTTGTTATCCTTCCCTTCCGGGATCTCCAATTGTCTTTCAGGGCTCATTTTGCTTGTCCATTTCTTCTTTAGTCTTGATGGGGTCTCACTGAGCTTATGGAAATTTTCCTTTGAATGCTGGTCACTGGGTGCCTCAAGTGTTGTCAGCCCATGTAAGTTGCAGTTTCTGTGTACATGTAGGTTGATATTGTAACAGTTGACAACTTGTCAGTCACCTCTAGATAATTAGGACAAAGCTTCCCTGCTCCCTGGTTCTTAGTCTTTTTAGCATAACAGATAGAGTGGTGTTAGTCCTTCTCTTCAGCAATTACTGAGTGTTTGGGCTCCAAGGAGAACAGGCCTGCTCTGGCAACTTAATTCCTGTCTTAGGCCTCTCTGATACTGTTCTCCTGATCCACCTATGGTCCAGAGAAATTATCTTTGTCCATCAAGAAGAATGGATTGGAACCTCACTTTCACCCTCCCAGGCCTTGTCTACCTGTTCTCAGTGGCTACTTTCTCATAGCAAAGGTGGCAGAGCAGGTGAGAATTGAGATAGTAACTAAGCCAAAGTCATTCAATCCACTATCTTCTAAGATTCCCTGGGCTGCAGAAATTATATTGCATTTTTAGGGAATTTTCCTAAATATTAGATTAAAATTAATGAGTACACTAAAAATGCCTTTATAGATGCCATTTTCATTTTACACTTTTACTTTGTAACCAATTAGAACTCAAGAAATAAAATAATTTGTAAATAAAATGTCTAGTAGGACAAGTATATTTAACTACTGAAAATATGCTCTCTAGTCCTTGAAAATAATCAGTTCCATGCTGACTTTGCAAATGCCCAGGTCAATATGCTTCCAATTAGTCATGGGCATGGCTTCAGAGTTAGTTCCTTGGGCATAAAAGGATGTAAAACATTTATAATGTATCAGGGACAAGGTGTGAACAAAAAAACCTTCCCTAGCTGGAAGTTTATAAGCCATACTGAGTGAATTCAATTCAATTACAAAGGTAGAAACAATTGAGAAAACAGTGGGAATCACGATTCTTCTTGAACTTTTGACACACTTGAGTGAAGAAATGACAGGTGAAACTTTGAAGAGAGAAAAATGTGTATAGCTTAGTGTGTGACAAACGGAAAAGCATGAATTTATTTTTTGTAATTTTCATTTCACTGTCAAAAATTCGAAAGCAATCAATTATGAAGAAGTGACAAAAACTGGTTCAGGGAATATTACTACTAACAGCCTAGAATTCAGAGGATTTCCTTCTAGTTTATATATATAGAATATAATACAAAACATAAGAAATATATATAACTATATATGATAAAATATATTTGTACAGTACATATGCCTGTGTATATGTGTGTATATATATCTATATAATTTTTTCACTCATTTGATATTTTGTATTATTTTATATGTTTTTCATTTCAAATTATATCCTGAGAACTTTTTTTATAAGTCATGTACTTAATCCATAGTAAATTACTAAAGTATGGATGCAGATTAAATCACAAGTATTGAAAAAATTGGAATACTCTGGTCTTCTACTTAGCTGTCTCTTAAAAGATTGTATCTTATTGCACTGTTGTGTTTAGAGTCAAATAATAGTGTGGCTTGGTTTATTAGTTTTTTGTTGGTATGGTCATTATATTAATGGCTTTTTCTCTGTATTTAAATGGTGAGTCTTGTCTGTGAATCACTAAGTTGGTAAGGTGAACATTTCTGGGTAATTAGATTAATGCATTCTCTGAGTCATGAAAATGTTTATTTTTGGGGTAAAATGGAGTTCATAAAATAAGTCATTTTTATGGCATTAAATTAATTAAGACCAGTAAGTCCATACCTATTTCCTTAAAAGGATCATGGTTCACATTTTGTTCATCTATACCTGCTTTTCAAATAATTCATTTTTTATCTGAATTTTACAGATATAATTAAAGGGTTGAATAATTTCTTCAATTTCATAAAATGAAAAATTAGGGCTTTAAAAATATGTTGAGAATATCTACCCTAAATATGAAGCTAGGTCATATTGTTGTTAGGCTGAAATTTCCAACTGCATTTTTTTACATTTCAGTGTATTTTTCTCTTAATTCCCAAGGGATCTTGTTAGACAAAGTGCAGGTTTTATTGTAAAAATAGCTCCACAGTGACTAAGGATATACTCTTCCACCTCCTAACTCATACTCATTCTATATAATTTCCTTCTCAAAAAAGTAGAGGTTTCATTACTATACAAATATGATAGTTCAATAAAATAGAGGTTCTATTACTATAAAAATATGTACAGTTCTAATTTGATTAGATATATTTGACTTTATTTTTGTCTAATAAATATACTCAAGTGATGAATCCATATACACAGGAGGCTGATTGCAAATGTATTTTATTGATGCTGTGAGGTTGATATAATGAAATCTGTTTGGAAGATCTGGAGGACAATCTTTCAGACAGGATTTTTTTAAATATAGTTATCAAGTTTAGTTTAATTTGTGCTAAATTTCAATTTTAAAAAGGTGAATGATCGTCTTAAAAATATAAAATGAATGCATATCAAAAAATTTTATAAATTTATTAGTGAGGGAACCAGTAAGAGTTAAGACTAGTTCAAAGAGGAAATTGAAGAACTGGTGTGTGTGTATGTGCATGTGTACACATGCAGGAATGTAAAAGTGAATTTGTTAATAGATGTAAAACTGATTAATATCATATAGGACAATAGAATGTCATGTTTATCTCTTCTACAAGGCATAGATCAATTGAATCTCCATTAGACAAAATTCATCTGCATTGTAATGGATAAGAATGATTTGCATCCTTATCAGATTTCTTCAAGTTATCTTCTGCCATGAGAAAGATATAAAATAGTCTACTCCATAGAAAGTCAAAGATGTTCAGTTTATAGAATCAGATAATTCCCAGAGAGCACACTAGAAACCACGGAGCACAGCTCTTTAAGACACCCAGTAATCTCTTGTGCATTTCCAAGTTTTAGACAACTTTTCCCTGACATTCGTGATTTAACTGTGCTTTGTAGGAGTAAAATTTGAATGAACTAGTTTTTCAGATTTGCTTCTTAAGGTAGAATAACAACAGAAAATGAGTGTGAAGATAATATTTTTTAGAAGACCATTAAGTCTATATATAAATCTGTAGCCAACAGCTCTTGGTTATGCTAGGAAATCTTGGTTAAACATTCCTATTATTTTAAGTACCATGTGACGCAGTACATATGTAACACAATGCTGGATGGTCTTTTAATATCCTTTCAGAAGATTAGAAGCTTACAGTCCAAAGAGAGTAGCTATTAGTTTACAAATTTTATCTTTTCTTTCTGTTTCTAAATATACCTATACTTCCATGTGTCATTGTATCTGTGTTATCCAGGAGCAAGCAGTGCAGCTTATGTTTTTTAAGATTAAGCCTCTCATCTCCTGAAAATTCTTCAGGACTTTGTACATTCATGTTTGCTTTTCTATAGTCCCTTTATTTAAAAGTTCTTTTGTTTAAAAGCATACCATTTGCTATTCTCTGTCTGAATAAAAATGAAATAAAACATCAACAGCAGACCTGCACTCCTACCTATCTTTGCCTTAAGCCAGCCTCATTTGGTACCTTCTTCCATCTTTCTGGAACTCCTAGGCCAAGTAGTACAAATTTATTCTTTCAACATCATCACCTCATTCCTACTCTTCAGCCCTCTGACCAGGCTTCTGTTTCTACTACACAGAAAATCTTCTTGAAAAGTTCAGTTGCTTATTTTCTGATTGCTAAATCCAGTGATCTATTGTAGTTTCTTCTTTGACCTTTCTTCATTTTTCATGGTCTTGACGAAGATCTCTTGCCTTTCTTCCCTGATGTAATCTTTTCTTGGCTTCCAGAAAATCATTCTACTTTACTAATCTTCCCTCTCTTTGCTTCCATGCCCTTAGAGATTTCCTCCAAAATTTGACCCCAGTTCACATTCCTTCATTCCTTAAAATTTGGAATTCTCTGAGATTTTATCTTTTTCCTCCTCTTCTCCTTGGGTGATATTCTTTGCTCCCAAGATCTCAGCTACCATGTAGAGCTATTTATTTCCAACTACATGTCTCCTGCACTTAAGCTCTCTCCTGAAATCCACTTATCTGTTTGTATTTGACTTTTTGCACTACCCATTGGTGTTTCTCAGGAAATTCAAAATTGAAATGTCCAAAAGAGAATTCATTTTCTTTCTGTTGGTTCCATATTTCTATTTCCTTTCTTGGTTAATGACATTACTATTGACTTAAAATCTATGCAAGAAGGCCTAGCATCATCTTTAATTTCTACCTTTCCCCATATTTACCAACGTACTCAATTACAATGTTTAATGATTAGGTCCCTTACTGTTATCCCAACTAAAACTGAATCTGTGTTCAAACTGCTATCTCTTGTCTTAACTATTGAAAATATTCAAAATATGAAAACAAATCCCTATTCAGCTATATTAGCCGCCTCAGGCTTTGCATACTATGAATTTGTCACAATTTTCAGGTCACCCATGAGTTACAAAACTCCAGTCCTTTTCCAAACCTATGTTCTTTACATAGATTATCTTCTCATATTTTCTCAGTCTAGCAAATTTATTCATCTAGACTAAGTTAAAGCATAATTTGTCTGTGGGCATTCTCTTGACATTCCCAGGTAGATCAGACTTCCTTTGATCATGGTTCCATTACAGGATAATGCAATCTGTTTGTGTGCCTCACTTCCCCATTATTTGAGAGGAAGGAATTAGTGTATTTACTTTTGTATTCTCGACTCCTGCTGTAAATCTTGGCCCTTAGTAAATGCTAATAAATGTCCTTTGACTGAGTTGGGGAACATGGTTTTAAAATGAAAGATTTGTCTGGGTGACTCAGTGGCTCAGTCGGTTAAGCATCAACTTCAACTCAGGCTATGATCTCATGGTTCATGGGTTTGAGCCCTTGATGGGCTCTTTGCTGGCAGCTCAGAGCCTGGAGCCTCCTTCAGATTCACTGTGTGTGTCTCTCTCTCTCTCTGTTCCTCCCCACTCATGCTCTGTCTCAAAAATAAATAAACATTAAAAAAATTATTTTGAAAGATTTGTCATTATTGAGGAATAATGGATTGGCTTCTTAGTGTAAATTTCATCTCTTACCTTAAAATAGGTTTTGGAGATCTTTTCAAATGAATACATACATATGTCATGTTGGAAACATAAAGCTGGTCAAAATTGACTCATTCCTAAGAATATTCTTCAAAAAATGACACAATTTTTTATGGGGCGCCTGGGTGGCATAGTCGGTTAAGCGTCCGACTTTCGACTTTCGCTTAGGTCATGATCTCGCGGTTCGTGGGTTCGGGCCCCGCATCGGGCTCTGTGCTGACTGCCAGCTCAGAGCCTGGAGCCTGTTTCAGTCTGTGACTCCCTCTCTCTCTGACCCTCCCCTGCTCACGCTGTCTCTCTGTGTCTCCTAGAAATAAATAAAACATTTAAAAAAAAAATGACACAATTTTTTTTATAAACATCAACCATTTTAGTCCTTTTAGCTATATGTCCCGTGTGGTTGTGTATAAAAGTCCTCCTAGTGACCTACCTAACAATTGTGTTCTGATTTGTGTTTGCTACATATGCACAGTGGCTCTAAGTTTCAGTTTTGACTCAACACATGATTTCATTAATAATTTTCTTGGCAAATATGACATCCCTGAAGAAAATGATTTTAGTTTATTGTAATGCTTAACAGAGACTGTTTGGATGAAAAGCATGACTTGCTTCTTTATGAAATTCTCACATACACCACAACAGCTATGTTTAAATGTTTTTCCTATGTCTGATATGACCACATGATCCATAGAATATGGTTGGTATTTTGGCAAAAGTGACTTTTCAAGAACAGACAAGCATATTTTGCTAAAAATAATCTTATAACCCAAGGTCATGGGGCAATTGATAATTAATGTGCAAATTTATATCTCTTTTATCTTGTAGCTACACATCACTATCACATTTTGGGGGAATTATAATTCTTCATGCAAAACAATGTTCTATGTGTCAACTTCAAAGACAACCTGCTGAGAAACCAAGAGAATACTTAATAATGCTCATGAGCAATGAGGCATGAATGATCAAATGAAGGTCTTCCTGGTTAGCTATTGATTATTCTATCATGGCAGGTAACTTCAAAACCACACACAATCTTTTGAACATTACCTTCATCTCCTAATATTTCTCCCTATCACCAAAAGAAAATTACTTTTATTGACCTTCCATAACAGGCAAATGTATTTTGTATTATTTATTGATCTTATAATATAACATTTTTGGGAGGGTAAATGAGACTTACCAAGTTCAAATGAGTTATAATTGTATGAGCCATAAAGGTAATTCTTAAATCCTCTGGTGCTTTGTGGAGAAAAAGATGTTCACTTCTTATAGAAAGAAACTCCTGAACAATAGGAGAACTTAAAAATTTTAATTGAAAATGAAGTTTTATTTTATACTTGTTACCATTAGGAAGGGAAGCATGCCATGTGGCAAATATCCCTTAACATCCCGAAAACTAGCAACTTATAGGTAGCTTCACCTTACCTTTCCCAGTTCTCATGGTTACTTTCTCTTTCTAAATGACAAAAGGATTTAAAATTGCCTTTGGAACAAAAGAGGAAAGCATGCTATGCTCAGTGAATAATATTAGGATATGATAACAGTCTTCAAAAATGGCAGTAGCCATAATGCAATAAATAAACCATTTATTTTGGAATCAGAAGGTCCAGCATAAGTTACTATTACCAATGGTGGAGGGAAATGATTCCACTGTAGCTATTACATATATTCTGAATAGAACCAATTTAAAATGATTAAACTTGATAAATAAAACTATATAGGCCAAAAAATAATGAAAATGTAATTAAAATATATCACAGAAAGGTGAGGGGTGTTGTTTCTTGATATTTATTTTCCATATGGGAAATCTGATTATATCCTATGGCTCTTTTTATTGTCCCAAATTCTGGTCAACAAGCATTTCACATACACTGGTTTCCCACTAAAATTGCCATATTGAGTTGACAGATTGATACTAGTTTCTTTTTGTATCAGAAGGCAGCAAAAGCAAAAGCTACTTATAAAATAAAGTTAGTTTATTTTTATAGTTGCCAGTAATTTTATTTATCTATTTGTTTTTTTATTGTATATTGGGCTTTAAAAAATGAGCTGAGGGGTGCCTGGGTGGCTCAGTTGGTTAAGCTTCCAACTTTGGCCCTGGTCATAATTCATGGTTCGTGGGTTCAAGCCCCACTTCAAGATCTGTGCTAACAGCTCAGAGGCTGAAGTCTGCTTTGGATTCTGTGTCTCCCTCTTTCTTTCAGCCCCTCCCCTACTTGTGCTCTGTTCTCTCAAAGGTGAATAAATGTTAAAAATTTTTCTTTTAAATGAGCTGAGTTAAAATTGAAAAGACTCCAGGTGATGTATGGAAGTGTTGAATTACTAAGCTGTACTCCTGAAACTAACATTACACTTTATGTTAACTAACTGGAATTTAAATAAAAACTTAAAAAGAAAAGGAAAGAAGGGGGGCATGCTCTATGAGGCTGAGGTATCACAGGAGAACCAATGCATATATATAATTAAATTGCTGTTATATTGGATATATCGATTCAAAGGGCTTATGATTTATAATAGACTTAGATTTACAAAATAATAAATTAACATCCAGAAGTAGTCTTCTTATATTTGCTTTGATTCCTTGAAACAATGTATTTTTTATACAAATTTTGAATATACAAAACATAATGTGGGTAAAAACTGCAATAATCGATTTTTCTTATTTTCTATAGTATTTTCTTATGATGAGAATTACCAATTTTTTAAAACAAACATTAATAAAAATAGCACTTCCTTACATTTATGCAGCACTCTTTGGATAGCTTCATGATTCACCAATGTGCTCAATTTCCATGGCAACCATTTAAGTCAGGTTTCTCCAAACTAAATGTTACAGACAAATAGAAAGTCCAGATGGAGTTTTGGATCGTTGCTTACCTAGGACATTTATATCTGACATATCCTCCAAGGTTCAATACTTTGATGAGACTCTTTCAGACCAAAGAGACAGTGAATGCTATGTTCTCAGCTTTCTCAAGGAAAAGGATATCTGTCTTTCAAAAACCTAAGTTTTGAGAAAAATAACAGTTTTTGACCCTTCCCTAGCCCCTCCCCTATCAACAACTCTTCTTCCATTCATGGGAAATCTTTTAAAAGGTGTGTAGATTCAGTATAATCTCTCTTTTTTTAGTTTAACCAGATTAAAAATAGGGAATTAATGAGAGATTAATAAGTGTTCATTCATTTACCTGTATTTGTTGAATGACTACTATGTATCATAAACTGTTCCAGGCACTGAAGATACAGCTAAGACAAGAAAGATAGAGTTTTACTTTCATGGCAGTTATATTCTAGCAGGAGAAAAAAAAAACAATATTAAAATATAAGAGAGTTAAGATCTATAAAGAAAATGGTATCAGGTGATTTAATTTGAAAAGGAAACATGAACATTTGAGGTTGAGAAAATATGGCATTTCAGAATCATAGAATATAAACTGCAAATAAAATTTTTCCTAATGCTTCATGAATCTATGATATGTGCTAGCAACATGTGTCAGACACACTAACTGGGGAGTCAGTAGCTATCATGGACACGGTATAGGATGAGACAGTACTTCAGAAAGAAGTAGACATCAAGTTTGTAGACATCAAGTTTGACTTCACTTTTGCCAATCAACAAGAACATCTAGTCTCTACTTACATTATTGGCCTCAAGCCTTTCTCCTCATCCTTTGATTGTGCTTTCTGGGTGATTATAATTTGAGGGCAGGTCAAACAATTTCTCTCACCTCTAAACTTGTACATTCCTTGCATATACCTGGAATATTTTGCACACTCCAGCATACTTCATCAGGAATCAGTTCAGATGTCACTTCCTCTGATTTCTTAAGTGTTTGTAGGTATCTCTTCTTACAGGATCCACTAACACACACTGTATTCTCCCCATTATTCTTATTACAATTATTATAGTTGTACTTTCTCATAATAGGAGGACCCTAAGGAATAGGAGTTATTGTTATTATAGTATTCACCACTAATAATTTATGTTAACAGAAAAATATCTTTTTATTGATAAAATCATAAAGGAAGAGAAAGGAAAAGTGAGATGAACTTTTTTTGTAATAACTTTTTTGAAATACAATGTACATACTATACAATTCCCCATTTTCGTGATGGGATATCCACAGAATTGTTCAACAATTAATAGAATCAGTTTTTTTTAACTGATCATCTCCCATCAAAAAACCCCTATATCCTTCATCTATCCAGTGTCCCAACTTTCGTCACTCTCACTGCTAAGCATTCACTAATCTACTTTCTGTATCTATAGGTTTGTTTATTTTATTTTATTTTATTTTTNCGAAAGTCGGGCGCTTAACCGACTAAGCCACCCAGGCGCCCCAAGGTTTGTTTATTTTAAATATTTCTTATAAGCTAGAGCATCTAACAGTTGGCCTTTTGTGACAGGCTTCTAGCATTTACTATAATATTTTGAAGGATTATCTATGTTGTAGCAGGTATCAGTATGTGATTTGTTTTATTGTTGAAAAACATTCCAAAGTATGACTACCTTTCTATATGTTATAGACCTAACAGTATAATCACATGCATACTTCTTTATAAAGTTACTTTTAAAATTAGTTAAGTGAACAAAGAAGAAATATATATTTATGGTCTCTTTTATAATTACATATTACCTTTACCAGCGCTCTGTGATTTTTTTAATGTGTTTTTGAATTACTGTTTGAGGTCACTTAGTTTCCATCTGGACAATTTCCTTTATTATTTCTTGTAAGGTATGTCTTCTATAATCAAATTTTCTCAGGTTTTGGTTACTTGAGATTGTCATTATTTTACCTTCATTTATCTATCATCTATCTATCCTCTATCTATCTATCTATCTATCTATCTATCTATCTATCTATCTATCTATCTATCTATCTATCTATCTATTGATCTATCTATCAGAAAAGTGAGACAGTTGAATTTAGAAATAAGCTTTGGGCAGTGTCCTGATCGGATGGGAGCCGAAGGACCCAGCTTTGGAGAGAAAGGCCATCACAGAGAGTAAGGGCCCCACGTGGGAAGGAATCAGCATGGGAGCTGGTACTGGGGGTGCCACAAAGCTGGTCCTGTGCTCAGCAGGTACTGACAGAGTCTAGAGTGATGAGTGGAGTGGCTCTTTCCAGTAAGGGTCTGTGCTTCTTATTATACTTGCATTTGCATTTTCCACTCAGAGCTATCAAGATTCCTGCGATGCACAGGAGCGCTCCCACAATCATCCCACCCAGCTGTGGGCTTTCCCACTCATAATAGAAGGAACTGTCTTTATCCACCAGGTCATTGGCTTCCAAGGCAGGCAGGCAGGCCTGCCAGTATGAGGAGAAGGCCGCAGGTCACTCTCTTCATGATACAGCTGCAGGGCAGGGCTGAGAGCCAAGTGCAGAAGGCACTTTGGGAGAGGCTGCGGGAGGCTGTCTATTTTGCCTTCATTTAAAAGTAGTTATTGTAGATATTGAATTCTTGGGTAGCAGATTTTTGCTTTTAATACTTTATATGTTTTTTCACTCATCTCCATTGTTTATGAAGAGAAATCTGTCTGCTATTATTATTGTTATTACCCATGGGATTTCCTAGTAGGTGAAGAATTGTTTTTCTTAAGATTTTCTTGTCCGTTTTTCAGAATTTTAACGATGGTGTATCTGTATGTAGATTTCTTTGTGTTTATCCTATTTTGAGTTTACTAGGCTTTTTTGAATGTGTAGGCTGTTATTCAATAAATCTGGGAAGTTTTCAGGAATTATTTATTTGAATATCCTTCCCTCTTCTTTTTACGTCTCTTTCTCTGGCCTCCTGATAGGAGGGTATGTTGTTGTGGTTAATGGTTTTCCATTTTCTCTGAGGTTCACTAATTTTTCTTAATTCTTTTTGCTGTATTTTTTAGATTGCATAAACTCTTACCTTTTTTAAGGGCACTGATTCTTTCTTATGTCAGTTCAGATCTACCATTGACCCCTCCTTCAGTAAATTTTTAATTTCAATTACTATATTTTTCAACTCAAGAATTCCTTGTGGTACTTTGGGTAAGTTCTATTTGATAAGACACTGTAATCATCATTATATTATGGTTGCCTTTAGTTCTTTTAACACGGGCAAAGTTGAAGTCTTTGTTAAATCCACTTTTGGTCCCCTTCATAGGTGGTTTCCACTCACTGCTGTCATTCCTGTGTGTGGATCACAGTTTCTTGTTTCTTTGCATATTTCATAATTTTTGAAAACTGGTCGTATATTTAAGTAATATATTGTGTATAATATATAATTATATGGTTATAAAATAATATATTGTAGCAACTCTGAGTACTGGTCTCCAGCTTGGACTTGTTACCGTTGTATGCTTGTTTGTTTAGTAAGCCGCTGAACAGTTTTAGTGAAGTCTATTTCCCCTGTCATGTTAGTTCTGAGAAGATATGTGCATAATCACTCGGGCATGTACATAATCATTCTGCGAAGATAGTTGTCTAAGCAGGCCTCCCTTTAACTGTTATTGTTTCCTCCACTGACCACACCTAGCTGTTAAGCTTCACTAAATTCCAATTGACTGCTCTATTCAACAATGCCTTGGTGCATAAATTGCTTCATACATGAATCCAGGCTCCTTTCCAGGCATAGTTTTTGAGGTCAGTATTTGAGGTTTGTTCTGACCCTACAAGGGCTCTTACCTGTCATTCCCCCCTATTTCTTTTTGGTAAACTAGTTTGCCAGTAGTTTAGCTTATATCTCTGATTAAGCTACCAGTTTTCTATTAGTGGCTTTTCAACAAAATCTCCACTGTCTTTGACTCTTCCTTAGGCATTTTCTTTTCTTTCTTCTTTCTTTCCTTCTTTCTTTCTTTCTTTCTTTCTTCCTTCTTTCCTTCCTTCCTTCCTTCCTTCCTTTCTTCCTTCCTTCCTTCCATCCTTCCTTCCTTCCTTTCTTCCTTCCTTCCTTCCATCCTTCCTTCCTTCCTTTCTTCCTTCCTTCCTTCCTTCCTTCCTTCCTTCCTTCCTTCTGTTGGAGAGAGCTTCAGAGTCTCTGTTTTATGGTCTTTTCTTTTTCCTTTGGTCAAATCTCTGAGCCAGGGCTCTTGAGATGGGGGCAAGGACAGGAATTTGCTTTTCTGTGTGACAACCCTACTTTAGGATTAGGGCTTGCAACACAGTGGATTTGGTTTCTATTTGTCTTCTTCACTTGTCTTGCCTGGCATAAAATCTCTTCCCTACAGATAAACCAAGTGAAGGCAATTGGGTCTCCAGTGTCCTCAGTATCTTCCACAAGTGGAGGCTAGGTGTGAGAAGGCACATCTTGACTTTCAGCTGCCCTACCTGGAATTTAGCTTCTGCAGTAGATAGCTGGGGGAGGGCATGAAAAATGCTGACAGACTGCTCCTCATGATAATATATCCAAAATACTGTAATTCTTGACAGCTTGTTGGAAGAGAGGAGCACTGTAAACTTCATTACATCACAAGAATAAAGTTTTTATTATGCTAGTCTGGGTTGGAGAAGGGAGGGATCAGTCTGTAGTACAGATACCACAGATAGTCATTGCTCTTTCTGGGTTTTAGTGGATTTTCTTGATTCACATGTTTATTTATTTGCTGTATGACCTTATGACCATTTCCAGAAATTTAAATATATTTTTAAAAATAATTTACCAGCTTCCCTCAGGAGTAGGTCCATGTAGAGCTCCTTTCTTTTACATTCCAGAGGTATAGACTAAATCTACTTTTTAAAATGATGATCTGGACTAGCCTGGCTGACATATGTATTAATATGCTAAAGGACTTAGGTAGTTTATTTCTGAGAGTTTAGTCCTGAAATTTTATTGGGTACAATGAGCTCAAAATCATGAGAATGCTTTCTTAGTAGGGGCTTGCTTATTCAACTCTTTAACTAGTTCTTTGAATATCAGTCCTTCAATCTTCTTTACTGATTTGGATGCCTGACCTTGCAAAACAATGGATGAGCCTTTCAATCTGTTTGGGCTTCCTAACAATAAGACCCAGAAAAGCCTGCAGATAGCAATGCCTATGCCTATATTTATTATATTGGTATCATCATTTCTGGTATTAGAGCACAATGATAAAGGTATTTGTTTGAACTGAAGTACACATCACTAGTACTCAAGAATGGCATCTTGGAAGCTGGGTGTTGCTCAAAGATATCAAATACTTACTCTCTTGTTCTTGAGCTCTCTGCTATTTCTTGATCCCCAGTATGTGACATGAGTTACCAGAATTTTCAAACACATAGAAAAGCTCAAAGAATATTAAAATTATAATATNGTGATAGCTAAGAAAATATTCAGACATACTTGCTTTATTTATTGTTTTTGCAGAATCTTTAGAAAATAAGTTGTATAACTCCAAATTCCTTCTCCCCAAATTCCTAAGTTGGCATCTTCTAAGACATTACTAGATCTCAATAGCTTTTGCTAGTACCCTCAGTATTTATACCTAAAAGAAAACGTCCATATCTATATGTATTTAATTTGGGGGTGGGGGGAGTGATATTCTTAGAAATTTTGTAGCAAATACTTTGGCTCTTTAGCAGTAAATTGAGG